>NC_141810.1:12786305-12944083 GCF_057944985.1 Cucurbita pepo subsp. pepo
AAAAGAGAATTCTTCATTGATGCTTGGTCGGACGTCATTACCAGCTCTTTCTGAAATGTCTCGGCATGCTATGGTTCATAGTGCCCAGTCAGGATGATGCACATAATTGAATCTACAAGCTAGATGGGTAATAACAAAAATGAAGAGAAACATAACGCTATACCTTTCTAGACTTGAACCTCAATCCTCTAACATCTACAAGATTACGTGATGTAGAAGTTGAAGATCTCTGAGGTATTTGCTTCCCGGCAAACTGACCCCTGTCTACAAATTTTTGGGGGAATGGGTTCTGAGATGTAGAACTATCGTCGTCCGTCTTTTGTTCAGTGTCCAAAGACAACGGTACTTTGTTCCAGTGCTTGATGGAAACTGTGCTGTCGACAGTTAAATCATCTGATCTCTGCACAGCTTCGCTGCACGATTTTAAATCTTCCACGTGCCCCTTTAATGATGTGGTAGCTGATTCAGAACTAACTTCAGGTAGGAAGAAAGGAGAGTGAACTAGTACGGATCGTGCTACATGGTCTCTTTTAAAAGCAAGAACATCATGTGAACACAGAACCAGGTCCCTCTGCAAACATAAAAAAAAAACAGGCTTCTGAGTAAGGAACACTTGAGGGAAGAGATTCCAAGTTTAAACTCCCCAAATAATGCCATATAACAGAAATCCTGTCCATAGATCTTAACACCAATGATCTAACCAAGACATAGTACATTACAGCCCAAAGCCCCAAGCACTCAACCAATAGAGCCACTCCTTGAGGGCCGAAATAAGTTCACAAATTCATGAACTAACTAAGCTAGTTCTTGAGTGGCTGGGCACTCAGCTTATTGATATCAGTATTCATAATGCCCATGGGTGGCAAACACTTGGAATAAAGAGCTGAGCCCAATCGAACTTCTTTCCTTTTTTTATAAGAGATTTCAATTGAACTTTAGTTTATTGAAGTTCATGTGGCTTCCTGGTGCGTCCTTTCCAAACTAGTTCAAAATTATTTAATTTCTGAGATTAATTATAATCGGAAAGCTTTTTTGTTTTTGTTGTTATTGTTTTGAGGGACTACTATCCTTGCTTCGTCATGTAATCGGCACTCTTGGTGAAAGTTGATAGTTGTAGCTTTTCAAATCTCTGTTCCTTGTAATATATACCTATTCAAAAGATGGAATTTAGTTTTCTCGTTAAAATGGCATACCTTGATCTTCTCACGCTTGATGATTCTCTCGCAGAGTAGGCGTAGCCTCTCCAGTTCAACCTGCAAAACAGAAAATGGAGAATTCAACAATATTCTACAAAAATTATAGCTTAATTTCAGATATAAGCACGTACAGCAAAAGTCAAGCCCGTAAAATCAAGTATAGTTCAAGTATAAAGGCATGCATGAAAGGTCGCACAGCATGCAAATGAAACTAGGTTCACAATTATAACTAAAAAACGAAATCATAAATGGTTATGATAAGGAACCTCTTCAAATATATTTTGAAATTGCTTCTTACATTCGCCAATAGGTATAATGGATGTAAATAATTGTGTGAAAAACAGTTGAGTGTAATCTTAAGCCGCAAGCATCATGTCGCAAATATAAAAGAAAGTAATTTCATAAGAAATTATTAGAATGGACATAGAGTTACCCTAATTTGCTTGACTCTATTCAATTCCTCGATTCCATGTGTTTGGTTCTCCGCCTGTCCATGTTCGTTCAATGTTAGATGTCACAACTGTATGCTGCAAGAATAGAAATCATTACGAGAAAGAGTACCTTTGCTCTCTGCTCTGAGCTATGCTTTTCACAGTATGCTCTGTGCTGCAACTTACCACCCGAAGTCTTTACAGTCATGTAACATCCAGCACTTCTAGCGCATAAGGGATGAAAAGTGGTCTGACAATGACCATAATTACACTGAAGACAATGAAATCAAGGTACTTTAACCATCACAATATTCAAGAAAACAAAGAATAATGGAATGACAGGAATTCCGATACAGCTATAATTTTTAAACGGACATATTGCAGCACAAATAAGTTAGTCGACCTTCAAACTGACACCATGCTTGCGGTGACAAATATAGCAAGAGTCCACCCCCTTTGAAACTGTCTCCTGACATTCCATTAAGAGAGGTAAATTGACGAATTAAAATCAACCATAAGTACCAATTCCCACAAATGAATTTTAGCTTATGGATAGTCACATATCTAAGCTATAGTAAAATGGTAACACTTGGCAATATTACATACCATTCCTCCCACAGGATTTGCTTGTCCTCTTTTATAAGTTGATTCGAAGACCCACTACAAGATGATGCATGGAGTTAACAGTCCATATGTAAAGAGGGATGCATAAAAATAATGTTTCCCATAGATTAGCCTTATCCTTTATAGAGGGACTATAATGACGTTTTTAAAATTTAAAAGCACAGCCTCTATCTTTTCCATCTTTTTTAAATGACAGACGAAGAGAAAGCAAGTAAAATGAGAAGGATAATTCCTATAAACTAATTACTGTATTTTACCTCTGCACATACGGCATGAACCCACTGGCCGTCAGATGATTTCCTGAATGCACCTGTGGTGCCACCACATAGACCACATTCTGCAACAAAATATGATTTCTCCCAAAAATTGACTACAGGAGTTCCAGACCCTCTTGATACTGCCAATTCTTCACATAACTCACAATACCATGGACCTGAGGACTCTTTAACAGTCCGATAGCAATCCAGATGTACTGAAACCTGCAACATATGCCATCTGTCAATCAAATACAACATTTGTTTTCCTTTTCCACAAAAACAAGCAGATAAAGTATGAAACCTTGCAGCTTGCGCAGACTAAAATTGGCTTTAACATTGTCTCTGGCCGCCTGCAGATGTCACAGGATCTAGCATGTTCTTTACAGAAATCCGACTCTAATGAAGTTTTTGGGAGAGCAACCTTAGTAAGTGTTTCTTTTGCACGAGGCATCAACTGGGAAGAATTGCCAAACATTTCAACATTAGTCGCTTCTCAAAAGATGACATAAAAGTGCAGTAAAGAGCTCCATGTAAAATCATCAAAAAAAACCTCTCTATGAGCAGATTCTTCGTATACATCCTTTCTGAATGATGACATCCTAGAAGAGGCAGCAGCAGCAGCCGTTGCAGCAGCTAGTACAGCCTGTGCTTCTTTATGCCTTCTCTCTTTCTTACCCCGTTTCTTTGCTTCTCTAAGCTCACCAAAATACTGATTAATAAGAACAGCATCCCATCTAGTACTTCGTGCTTCATTAATCTCCTTTGGAAGACTCTTAACAACGTTACAAATTAAATAGTCTGCAAAAACCATTTGTAGTACCAAAAGTTATCAGAGGAAGCTTTCCTGTGGAGTATTTCATGGGAGAGTTAACAGTCATCAGACAATTTTCTTTTCTTTTTTTTTTTTTTGGCTCCAAATCCAATTTAGTCCCTAAACTTTCAGTTTATTTCATTTCAGTCCTGAACTAATAAAATGTCTATTATAAACTATCAAATAAAAAACCATTTTCCTTGCCATTTTTTTTACCGTTAGTGGTTTAATTTTTTGACTCACACCTCAAATGTCTAATTTAGTCCATAAACGTTTTTTAAAAAATAACTATTTGATGTTTACCATTACTTTGTTTTCAATTATTTAATAGACAGATGATGGGACTTCAAATACATGTATTAAGGTCACACAGTTTGACGCATGCAGAAATTGGGTAGAGCAGATTGCTGGGAGAATTATGATAAAAACCAAAATACTTAAAAATTTCAAGGACTAAGTTAAGGCTATTTGAAAGCTAAGCAACCAAAAGGAAAGCCTAAAAGTTCAAAGATCAAATACTGGATTTTCATGAGGGAGGGAGAATAAACAACGAGTAAAAAGACCAGCATGTACATTGAAGCTTGAAATAACAATTAAAATACCAGTGAACCGCTTTCTTGAAACTGCATTTGCAAGTAATCTGAGCTGATAAAATATAATTTCTCCTTCAATTTCATCTTCTGGAGACAACTTTATGATTCCACCTATTTTTTTATTGACTAGCTGCTTTGGATTAAATCCACCAGATTTGTAACTCGTGCCATTGCAGTCAAAATGCTGGCGTTGGTGACCACAGCAAACGCCAGCACTGGAAGATGCTTGCCATGACATCTCTCCTTCTGACAAATCTGTGAAGTAAAATAATCTCAAGATAAATTCAATGCATACCAAGTAGCATGAAAAAACTTTACCACTAGAACCAAGTATGTAGTTACTTAGAAGCTTTGCATCCAACATATGTGCCATTTTCTCTTGGACATATGGATGAAAATAAGAATTAGGGGACTCTCCAGCCTTTCTGCACAATATTCATCTAGAAGGATTAGGAATCCATCAGCAGATAATATATAAATAGAAGTTACTTGTCAAAAGCCTATAAATCGAAACTACAATAGATAAAGAATAACCACATACCCATGAACTGCACTTACTGAAGAATTATGGCCAGAAACAGAACACTCCAAGAAATCACCTTCTACAAGGCAAAATATTTAACCAAAAATGAGTAACCAATATTCTAGGGGGTAAAGAAAATCCAAGGATCCATTTGAAGATCCGTATGTGTGGGTGGGTGGGTGGGGGGGGGGGGGTGGGGGGCGTTGCAGATAGCATGAAAACATATACTTATGCCCCTTTTATGGAGTAAATTTAATATATCAATGAAATTGTTTCTTATTAAAAAAAATGTACTTAAATGAAGGGACTTAAAAAACAAATCAAATGGAACAACATCAAACCAGGGAAGCTAGGATTCACACACTGGCTCATAGCTTCCCTCCAATTGAAGGTTAGATAAATAAAAAATTGAACCAGATGATAAAGTCCCACAAGACTTTTAAGAATCCAAAAACAGAGTGCCCTTTTGAAAAGACACAGGCTTGGGGAGGAAACTTTAGCTAGATGATACTCCCAGCTGTTTTCCCTTTCCCATGACAAAAAGCTACGGTTACTGATTTATGGGTGGCTGAATCTGAAAGCTGGGACCTTATTTAATTTATTTTGACAAAAAAATTATTAAATAAATAAATTACTTATTTCTAAAATGAATAGATAAATTAAATAATGTAATAAAATTGTTGAAAATACTTTATTTTTATACAATTTTGATAACCTGGAACATGCAACACCAAATACAGATATTTGAATCTCAGACATTCTATCCTCAAACATTCTTTTCTCAGTCATTATTTTTCCACGTATCTTATACAAAACCTTCAACCAAACAGTCTCTAAAAGAAATGGTGTGATAGGCTAGCTTTTATGCTATTCTTTAAGGTATTTGGTGGGAAAGAAATAATATTGTTTTTAGGGACTATCAGAAATCTTAGAGGGATTGTAAGGGATCTTATCTTGGGAGTACATGTGGTCTCTCGTAGGCTCAATGCCTCTTGGCTTTGACTTCCAAAGACTGCTGTAATCACCCATTAGGTCAAGCCTTTTTTGTATAGTTAAGGTCTGGCTTCATGGGCTATTATTTTAACGCCTCTCCTCTTATTTTTGGTTTCTCAAAGAAAAAAAAAAGAGAGATAAGAACTAAGTTCCAATAGCCATCAAAACGGGATTAAACTTCATCTCTCATACTTTCATACATTGTCCAGATTAAGTTCAGTAGGCATGTTTTGGATTCCCACAAGCCAAGAAATTCAAAAGCAATAAATTTTAAAATCTGGGGAAGGAAGGGATAGGGATCAACTAAGTGATTGAAAATAGTTTTCTTGTGGAAGCATTTCAAAAACCTAGAAGAGAGCATTGGTGTCATTAGATGGGTAACAGAAATAAGTTACTTACAAACTTATTATTATCTATCAAAGATTAAAAATTGTCTTGAATCAACCAAACAAATATGGGAGGGGAGAAAAACACGATTGAGCTGGAAACATATAGAGAAGAATTGATCATAAACTTCATAACATACCTACATCATTTGGCAAATTCCTTGGAGTATCTTGAGAACTATCATGCTCGTTTAAATGCTGCATGGATGAACAAAATCACTTACCATGGGTACGGGAAAAGTAAAAAAACTAAAAGATAAATTAATTAATTAAAATTAAAATTAAAAAATTCATGAACTATGGTAACTTGGGGAATTTTTGGGAAGAAAGGTTCAACTTCATGAAAATGCCATCGTCAGCTAATTGTTCAAAATATAAGGAGCAGCAAGAAGAGAAACATCAATCCACGGAAAGCAAAAGACATGCCACAACCTGAAAACGCAACGTTCCTATTAAGAGTGGTAAAAAAATATTCCTATACAACTTTTTTTTAAAAATGTGAAATCAACCTTTCATTGATGAAAAAACGGCATTTGAAAAACCAAGCTTGCAAAAGGGAGAACCACTAAAGGGAAGGGCTCTAACTGTGCAAGATAAGATCTAAAGAATAATTATAAAAAGACTTCATCACCATTCGCCAAAAGCTCAAAGAGAAAACGTAGAATCTAGCATGAGACCAAACATCTCTCAAATCCTTCTCCACTCCTCTAAAGACTCCATCATTCCTTTCTCCCAAAAGATCTCTCACAACAAACCATACACCCCAAACATGCCACAAAATATTTCCTTTATCCCTAAATGGTGGATGGAGAAGGAACACCTTGATTATCTCACTCAGATCTTTGTGAGGGGCTAACGGAAAGCCAAGCATCTCAAAAAAGTGACTCCAAAAAGATCGTGCAATCTTGCAACTCAAAAGAATATGATCCATGTCTTCCTCCGCACTCGGACAAAGAATACAATAAAATGACCAACCAACAAAGGCAACTTTCATGAAAACCAATCAAGAGAATAACTCTTCTATGAATAATATGCCAAACAAAGAGCTTAACTTTCTTTGGAATTTTATCCTTCTATGGAGCAGAAAGAACCATACCTATAGGGAGAGAAGAGGAGTTCAACAAACAATGAAAAAAAAGAGCTACAAGAGAAACCCCCACAAAGGTTAGGACTTGAAAAACAAACATCCCTTCTCCTAAATCTAAACTCAAACTCTCCGATCAAAAATAAGAAAATTGTGACATCCATTGTTTCCCTAACAGACAACGAATGACAAAGTGGAAAAAAGGGAGAGCTCCAAAAAAGAACCAAAAGAACCAAAACCTCAGCCACACAATGAACGTAGTGCAGAGATGTTTATCCCCACCCATTGGTCCTCCCATAAATACGTTTCCTTCCCACCACCCATAACACATTGAACCAGGCTAGAAAAAGAAAGGAGCTCATTGGAGATCTCTTTCCACAAATTTATGTAAGTTCCTATATAATACAACAATGCGCTTATTCATATTTTTGGGGAAAATTGGAAATGGGAACAAAAAAAAAACTTGATTTTTTTGTTTCCAAAAGTTGCACATGCTTCTTAAAAATGAGAAGCAATGAACGAAAATAATGGCCAGACACTTCTGATCAATTCTCATTTGAGGAATCTATTAAAACACTATTATGATTTGTGTGCAATTTGAAGTTGGCCTAATTTTGCACCTTCCTCGGATAAAAAAGCTACCTAACATCCATTCACATATCTACACAAAGAAAGTGAGAAGAAAAAGAGAAATGTACGATGAATGGAGTGTCAAAGTGACACTGGATTTCTAGGCTTACAGAGAAAGGCACTCAAATGGGCTATTGACAATGTAATCCGTAAGGGCAGAGCTAATAAAGCTTGAGGTGCTCTAAAGCGCAATAGCCTTTCAAGGCTTAAATGCAGGATTTATATATGGAAAAATACATAACTATAATCATAGATATATATATACATAAAAAATAAACATCCAAAAAAAAAAAAAAAGATTTATAATAAAGAAACAGATAACATATGAATTTAGAGTTCAAACTATCCATACTATGTAGAAAGTTTGGGGGCAAAGAAGGATGGTGGAGAGAAGTAGCAAAGAAAGCAAGGTCTGAAGTGAGAATATGGAGGGAAAAAATCCTGAACGCAAGATGCAAGCCCAATGCCTTGGGGCTTCAAAGGGAGGCATGCACACCTGCTGTATGGCTCACGTAGATGTGCACCTAGTGCCTAGGTACCCGCCTCAGGAGGCTTTTTAAAACACCAAGGGTGTTTTACTAATTCTTGACAGCAATTATGAAGACGATATGATGCAACTCTAGCTAACCACCTGTATCCACTTAAAGTTGGCCAAATTTTTCTTTAGCATCCCTAATGTTCCATCATTTATCATTAACTTTCCACTAGGAGGAGTTCTCATCCCCTATCCTTCTACTTGATTACTGAACTTAAGGCCACCTTAGGGATTTGTTCCAACTCAAAATGCAAGAATCTGATCGAAGTATAAACCTGATAGGTGTTATGATATTATGACCATGGAGGCAGCGAAGTGAGAGTGAGCTGTAGACAGCTAGACTTAGTTTCTCCACTCCAACCTCAAGGACCACATGGCTTCTGGGGTGAATTGATTAGTGTGAGGGGCAACATATTGACACATGACAACAGACCAAATTACAACCAATGAGAATGATGGCAGAGCGCTAACCAATGGATAGAGAAACCAAGAAACATTAGTTGTGGGAGGAACACGGGAAGATTCATTTTTTTTATAAGAAACAATTTCATTCATGGATGAAATTACAAAGATGTCTAGTTGGACAAAAGTGTAGAGTAGCTAAAATGATGAAAAAGTGGGGGAAATTTACACCATGGATAGAAAGAAATCAATAGAATGAGGAACACGTTATCACTTTTGACCTTCCCAACTCTTATCAATCCAGAACTAGTCAGAACAAACAGAACATGAAAGATAGATAGATGCGACATTTTGTAGCGTGTCATTGAGCACAACAAAATGAAAATTTTAAACTAGTCAAGCAAAATTATGGCAATACATTTTAGTACCCAGAGAATCCCCAATCTCTTGACAACCGAAAGGTTAAAATATGCATGTAATACTTGGTGAATACTGTCCGCGGCCCCTATACCATGTTCTCTTCAGTATGAAGCCACTCCAAACCAACATTTAAAAATCTTAAAAATACCAACACATGCAAAATTGCATAGAGATTCTCCCCTCCTCAACACACTTCTTTTATCAACCTATCTACTTGATTGCATGAGCCAGTTATTATTGGCTATATAAATAAAAAAAATAAGAACAGCATTCTGAGAACTATGATTATGAAAAGAAAAAAAATTTAAAAGTGATCATGCATAACTTTTTTCATAAACCAGCACATCAAGGTGTTACCTTAGGGCCTGAAAATGCAGCAAATAAACAATGAACTAACATAGAGACAGATAAGAACAAGAGTGCCAGTCTATTTTGCGTAGACATAATATAATCCATCTATTGCAACCACCTCCATAAACAAACAATATTCATTCCTTTGTCCAATAACTGAATACTTCATAAGTTCATCAGAGAAGAAATCAAAGCAACCAGGTACACCCAATTGGGAACAAACCATAACTGTACAAATCATCATATGGATTCCATATGATAAATAAAAAGATTAACAGCCCAAAAAAGAACGGCAAGAAAAAAAATTAATGATGACATGCTCACCTTCTCACCAGCATCTTGGATGCATTCCTTATTTGAATCACCTTGTTCTTCACAAGCTTGCTGGTCCAAGGTATCACTTTGCATAACTAGACAATGGCCACCTAAAGTTTCTTCAGATGAAGATTTGATTTCGTCACTCTTCAAATGGCTAATATTGCTTTTAGTTTTTCTTCTAGGTGTAACCATCTTATTAGCAATAAGGTCTGAATTATCAGAATCAGGTACTGACAATGAGTCTGAACGATCAGCAGATCCATCAACAGCTTTAGCAACAGCCGACTTGAGTTTGACTCTCAAATTTCTCTGCAAGGTGCCAATATAAGCATGACTTCTTAGCCATCGGACAATTTTGGATTTCAAGTCGGGGACAAGGTTGCCAGCCTGAAACATGAAGGACAACATAAGCAGATGACTTTTTTTATATGGGAAAAAGTCAAAACAATAATGACAAAAAAATTAATAATGGCAGGCATTACAGCAAGTTTTGCACATAATAAATCAGGCGGTATGCCAATTTCTGAGGCTACATCTTTAGCGTTCACTTTTCCTTGATCAATCAACTGCACGAAGGCAGACATACAATTGAAGTAAGACAGTCCTAGAGAGATAAGAAGTAAAAAAATTAAAAGAAAAAACAAGATCGACTTGCAAAATTACCTTTTTCATAATTGATGCAAGTTTAAGGGAGTCAAGTGGGTTAACATCCTCAACCCCCTGGACAGTTGACTTGTGTGTATCAACACAATCAGCATTCAAACTGGGATCAGTGGATCCTATATTTTCTGATTCCCCACCATCCAATTTTCCAGAATTCGTATCAGAAGCCTCCTTACAGAGTAAAAGGTTATCAATGTTCCTTCTCCCTACTAATTTTTGTGGCCTGTTAATTGACAATGTTACTGGAAGGTGGCTGACAACATATGAGCTACTGTTAACAGCTTCAGAAGGACATTGGCCGCTACTCCTATCCCAACTGTCAGAGTGCTTTGAACAGAAAGCACGAAGCTCAACCTGATAGAAACAAACCTTTAGATCCTTAGATCTTTGAAAATTGTTATCATACAGACTGAATTCTAGAATGGGAATAATTCACACTTACATTATCACACCCATATTTTGCCCAGACCTCCATTCTATTTCTAGCCTCCCTTGCACAAATTGGATGGAAGGAGGTTCTGCAGGTTCCTGAGAGCAACAACCCAGCAAGATAACCATTAAAAACGGGCAGGAGACAGTTCAAAGGGGTGGAGGGAATGAGACAACAGAAAAATCAAAACATGAAGAGTGAAAAGCAAATCCAAATACTAAAAATCATCCCCAAACAAATGAAGAAATTAGATCATATTAATCAATACAACAAACCAAAGAAGAACCATATCAAGTCAACAATATTCTGCGAATTAAAGCATTCAAGACAGAGAAAGCTCCTGCTCTCATCACCATGTAAGGACAGAGAACAGGACGATAAACTGTATGAACAAATGCACGCTGAGGATTAGCATACATATCAAAGTATAAATTATGTTGTCGTGAATAGATGTGTACTTCTCAAGAGCCAATCATTGAGTGAAAATCCAAATATCCAATCTAATAGAGCAATATATGGATCACTGACCAAGTAGAAGAAAAGTCAATCTTATACCAGAGAGGGATCTGAAGGGGGATATAGGACATTTCTGGAGGAATTACCACTCACCAGTAAAAAGAGATGGGCTCGTTAAAGGCTTACAGTTTCACTATATGTTAAATCATTTCATTGGAAATGAATAAGCAATCTTTTTTATGATAAATCATTTGACAGGATCGTATTAGTGTTTGGAACTTATTTTCTCCTGCATAAAAAAATTATCCAAGAAAAACTACAAAAAGGGAGAAGGAAGATCAACTATCCTCCAAACCTGGAGAATAGTCCAAATGTCATTACCCAAAGGGTGGTTGTAATTACAAGAGTAAGCCTGAGAAGAGCAAAAAGAACTATCTGCCTCCCAAATTTTCTCTGAATGCAAAATGCAGAATCCATAGTCTTGTCTTCAGAATTTCCTCTTGACTATTTTTCTAATAAAACAGGCCAAGGATAGCCTTCACCAAATTGCACCAAATCAGTTTGCCTTAACAATGGTAAGGAAGCCACAGCACAGCCATACGGCATTTATTTAATGGTTGTTCAGAATAAGTAAATTATTAGGGGCTGTTTAAATGCATGTGTAACGAAACTGGGGGAATGAGCAACCTTATCTATGTCAGTGTTGAACATGGCACATTAACCCATGAAAAATAGTTAATACAAAATGCAATTTAATTGTTTTTAATTAGAAATTACTAACTACAAATTCATTATGAAGCAACTTATTAAACAAAATGTTTTTAACAAATCAAATTTAACTGTGTGCAATTAATTAATTTATGAAGTATATAAATAGATTAAGGTTTCAACTAATATTCAAAATGTTATTCCAACATACCAGACATAGTTATTTCATTTCTAGTATGTCAAAGTCAAAAGCCCCACTAAACTTTGGAATTTCTAATGCAATTTGGATAGGCATTTTTAAGTGACTTATTTTGTTGTTATGAAGACTTCTCATCCTCATAAATCATCTATTCCTCACTTTGGATTCTATAAGTAAAATGAAGATTTATTGTGCATAGTACCTGTCGGATAATATTATAGTTTCAGATCAAAAAAATATTTGACAATATTTGTTCTCAAATTAAGGGTATCGGTGGATGCAAAAGAGAACCACCTATTAAATTTCATGCTAATGACGACTTCCACCTCTGAATGCCAACATGGCCTGTTTTCAAATGAAATGACTGTGAATGTACCAAAGAACTCAGAAAGAGCAACTTTCAAAGATGGCATTTCCCCTAGTTCGTGCGTAATGTGCAGAAGGGATGCGGACAACCATGATATCATTCCTACACTGTGATTTTTTGAGAGACAGGTGGGACAAATTATTCTCTGTTTGGTATCCATTGGTGTTTCTGTAATGAAATTGAGGAGTCTTATCATTCAGCTTAAGTGCAGAAATCCCTTTAAAGGTCATGGTAGAGTTTTGTGGACAAATATGGTGATGGCTTCTTTGGGGGCTGTAGGTCTTCAAAGTCTAACATCAGGAGTTTTGAGACTATTAATCTCTTTGCTTCCATCTAGTGTTTTCTATCTAGTTTTATTGTAATTTTGTAAGTATGACCTTGTACAGATTATGACCAATTGGGCACCCTTTTTGTAACCCTTTGGTATTGTGGGGATATCTCATCTCCCTTTTTGTATGCTCTTCTATATCGTGCATCAGTTTTTTTATAAATTAGATGCAGAGAGAACCATACATAAGAGAAATAAGAATGGATTCTCCAAAGCCTTCAAATGTTAGTAGATTTCTTCCAATTCAATTTAAACACTACATCTATGAAATAGGATATCAATGTCACATAGAACAATACAAGTTGATTGAAATTTTTGCCAAGAAAGAAACCTTCCAGTCCAAAGATTTACTGATGTTCTCATTCAAGAAAGCTCAACTCAAAAATAGGTTGCACATTTGCCCCATGGCAGCTGCCAATCATATCTCTGCCACCTTTGCTTGTCTAGTGGAAAAGTTTACAATCAGATCATCTCCATAGTATAACGTTGGTTGCTGTAGTATTAAGCATAGCAGTGGCTAGCAATTATGACTTTTTTCGTCAAATCTATACACCTTGCTATGGTACCTTCAGCTAGCTGGAAATATAACACTTAAAAAAATTTCAACAAAATTTTGATTGTTTAATAGAACCCAAGATCTTAGAAAATACTCTTAAAAACTGTATCTAAACGGTCCAAACTATATTTTTTTACAACAAATGTTGGGATGAGAGATTTGAATATTTAACCTCAAGAAAAAGAGTAGATGTATTAAACATTGAAGTAGTTGACGTTGACTTTAGAAACTACTCTAATAATGGACACAAGATGTGTTACGAGTGAACTTCTTAGGAACATGTTTAGTTGGAATCATTCCCATTTGAAATAGTTGTCTAGCAAGCTTTGCCTAAAAAGCAGGATGGACAGAATATTCCTAATATTAGAAAATGCTCCATCAGTAGATTTAAGAAAGAGTCCAGCGAGATGGCAACTGCCCAAATTAAAATGTTCATTATCTTTATGCCCTTGCAGCAAAGTCACCATCACTATAACTGCAAGAGTGTCCGACCGAAACATCTCCACTCAAAACCTATCATTCAGACAATGCCTTAGCATAAACAAAAAGGCTGAACGATGGACTTCCATCATTTTTTTATATAAGAAATTCCCAACCAGAATATGAACACTAGAATATCATGAAACTATACATCAATTCATCTTTCATTTTTATGATCAACGGTTTCATCTGTCAGAATTCTAAACAGCCTCCATAAACTCATCAGGAATACAAATGTCCCCGAGAAAATTCAGGTGATTACTTGGTTACAATCAAGGTTACAAAGAAACCTTCAGTGATACAGGTGCCTGCTTGGTCCCTTCGCAATATAAAACTACATATCTTCAACCTCAACTAAAACCATAAATGATTTCCAACGCCTGCCATGTTATTTATGCTGTTTACAAAATTCAAGTAAAGACATTGAGTACTTATATAATACACTCCTTTTGCCTCTTTGGTTTCTATTTCAGAAAACAAAATCCTCTGCCTTCATTCACTGAAGACTATACAAACTTCCAATTGCTCAAAGTGTGTTTCTAAGAGATTTCAGGACTTATTCCTTCTACTAGCTTAAGCGCACCCAAGATTTAATATCTTATGAGTTGCCTAGGAAACCAAAGATATTTGTCCCATGAGAATACTTGAGGTGCGCACAAGCCAGCCAAGAACTCACAATTTTTTTTTTTTTTTTTGATAAGAGACAATTTCATTGATGGGTGAAATTTACAAGAGGGATGTATAATCCAAGAACCCAAGAAAAAGACAGAAAATCTCTAGTCTATTAATGACTATTTTGTTGGAGATTAGATAGAAAAATCATAGAATTCTTTGACAATGGAAGATTTGGGGTTTAAATTGGTCCAATTTCTCTAATTGAGGAGTTGCGTAAAATCCAATAACCTTGATTCAAGTCCATTGGAGTCTTTTTGATCTATCTCTCTTGCTTTTTTTGGGAGGATAATTGTTCATCTTGTATCCTTTATCTGATCTTTGAGTTAATACAATGTTTTCTATCCATAAAAAAAGTGTATCTACTCGGCACTTTAGAGTTCCAATAAGAGGTTGATAAGTAGGAATGCACGAATTATAAAATATCTAGAAATTCCTGGAGATCATTTCTTTATGGCAAATCAGGATCCACTAACATCCTATAAGAAAGTTTCCCCTATAACTATCAGTCAATATGACAGACAAAGCATGAAAGAAGAAACTAGTTGCCCTGTTAACGCCCCCAATCAGCATGTTTTTAAAAGAGACTGTCTAAAACGACATAAATACCCATTCTTTATTTGAATTTCATAAACCTAAAACAAAATAAATTAATTGACAACTATTTATAACCAACAAATATGAACAAACGCCACTCTCTTAATACTCCCTGTCAATAGGATGGTAGTAGTAAAATAATTCAAGAACTAATCTTCCTAAGAAGTCAGAAAGCATAATTGTGTATGTGTGGGAGAGAAAGATGGAGCGGGGAGGGGAGAGAGAGAGCAGCCAGGAACATAAAATCAAACCTCGAGAGTAGTAGAAAAAAATTGTTCACTAATTTCAGATTTCGACCAACTTCTAAAATATTCTGTACAAATGACATTAACACATAAACCATAAACATGCTTTTCTGCTAGAAAGAATAAAAATAATCTACCCATTACAACAGCATACAGAAGTCAATAAGAAAAACATGATCCAAAATCTGACGACCATAGTAGCCACGTAGAATGTGCTTCTGATGCATTATCCAAACAGAAAAGGAGTATGGTAGAAATAATGGGGGCAATAAACATACCATGGCTGCAACGAAGACAGGCTCCATACTTGACTTTGCATATGTTACATACTAACTTTTTCCGGGTTTCTTTTATGCCTCCCAGATTCATAAGAGGCTCCATCTGCGTCAAGTCCTCTATATATACCTCTGGCATCCACTGACTACAAAATAAATGAGAAAATTCAACAGAAACTCCACTGTCAACGTTTTTGTGTACAGGTTTCAGAGCACCACCCTGCCTGGGACAGAGCAAACAGGGTTTCGTGGATTCATTAATTTCATCCCTCTGCTTACACCAAGAACACAACCAGGATCCATTGACTTTCTCTCTAATGCCATAGCACTTCTTGTGAACCACCACATGACAACGACTGCAAGTAACTAACGGGTTTAACCCTTTGTTAGTACCGCCCTTGGAGCAAAAGTGGCATAAAGATGAGTTACCATCGCAAGAAGAAGCAACCAGAACTTTTTCCAACCCTGCGTCACCACCTAGAAGCTTCCGCTTCTTCGAAGGCCTCTCCGAAGTTAGAGACACCTTATTCCTACAGCCTAAAAGCCATTCTAAGCCGCAAGAAGAATCCAAATTCGAACAACCCTTGTCCTCCAGAAGTGAGCCACTGGCTTCAACCATGCCCACATCCGGACACAAACGATCATCCTCAACCTCGTCTTTAACAATGGCCCCATCCGTATTCTCGCCACTAACATTCTCACTGCCACCTACATTTGCTTCTGGGACATTTCCTGATGAGGGAATTGAAAAACATTTCCTAGACACTAACCCGCTAAAGGAAGACGCTGCACGCAAAGTGTCTACATCAGACAGCGTCAAGTCTCTAAAATATTCCTCTGTCTCAACCCAAATGTTGGAGCCACGCGACCTTTCACCTTGTCTAGAAGACTTCTTGTCTGCCCCGGAATTGGATTTCCTCTGCCGTTTCTTACCACCCGTATGTCTACTCAAGAAGTTACCCAACCTACTGGGCAAAGTAGACACACAAGGAGCTGAAGTCTCCTCCGCTACATCAAATGGCGAACGCTCACATAAAGCCTTTTGAGCCTGCGCGTAATAATCAATGTCCACAGTAGACAACTTCTCCTCGTGTGTTTGAGTTTGGGCCAACGTTATTCTGTTCGGCACTCGTGCCACTAAACAAGGCCTCTCCTCAGTACCACAACCTCCATCCGCACCCCTACCCATCATCTTCTTTCCCAGGTGACATCGGTCTCTAGTCATCACCAACAATAACCAGAACTCAACCCATCCGTGGCGCGTCCCATAGTCAAATCCCCATATTCCACTCTATCCAAATACCAACACTCCCATACACATACGCTTTTCTGATCCAAGCCCTCGCATGCACAAACTACGTAGATTAAACGAAGAAAAAAACAAACCCTAACCCTAACCCTAATCCTGAAATCCTGGTCCAACTCTTCGGTTACAAAGGTAGAGATGAGGAAAGGATGAGCTGAAAACCAGAATTGGGGTCTGAAATTAGTATGGTTCTTGTTGTATTCGGATCCCTTTTTCTTGTGAAATGATTTAATTTTGTTCGCAGTTCGATTTCGCTTTCGATTGGGATGAGAGAGAAGAGAAGAGAAGAGAAGAGAAAAGAAGAGAGAGAATCGCGTTATTTGCAGGCAGTGAAAGGCAGTTGGTTTCTAGAAGATATTTTTATTAGGTTGCCAGTGAGGGTGTATGATTATCCACGTGTCATACACCCATTGGCCTAACTCCGCGTAATTGCTTTATCGGATCTATGCCTTTGCCTAATTTTTTTTTTTTTTTTTTTTCACAGATTTTCTTTATTTGTAATTCTTCCCAATTTTATGCTTTTTTTTTTTTTTCTTTTTCTTTTTCAAGATGCTCTCTTTTTCTTACACATATCAATCATTTTCAAGTTACATTTTCAGAAATAAAATAATTAATTTTAAATTAACTAATATATTGCATAGATTTTATATTCTATTTCTAATAAAATTTAAAAATATATATATTGAATAAGTAATAATTTGTTAAATATAAAATTTAAAATTAAAATACATAAGTAATAATTTATTAAATATGTGTTTAAAAATTAAATAATTGATTAAACATAGAATTAGATAATTAAATCATTTTTAAAAAAAAAATATGTAAATTAATGGACGAAATTTTGTAATTTAATTATATATATATATATATATATATATATATATATATATATATATAAAGGCGGAGAATAATATCAGAATTTCAACTGAAGATCGATGGGAGCTGTGCTGTTATTCAGTTCATATTAGCCTCTCTAAATCGATCCGTCTCAAACCTCTATCGCAAGGAGAAGGCAAAGAAAGAAGCCACAAATGGATTTGGCGGAGCTGTGGTCAATTTTCGGCCCTGGCGTCGCCGGAGCTGTGTTTGGTGCCGGATGGTGGTTCTGGGTTGACGCCGTTGTCTGCAGTTCTGTTGCCGTTTCCTTCGTCCACTACCTCCCAGGTTCTTTATTCTCGCCTCGCGCTTTATTCATTTGCGAGTTCGTTAGGGTTTTTGACGGTGGTTTGGTATTGGGGTTGTAGGTATTTTTGCTTCTTTTGCGGCTTTGATGTTCAATTGCGTTCGCAGAGAAGACATTGATTATTCTCCATATGAGGAGGGCGAATGGAGGTGAGAAGTTTTTGTCTTATCTACTAATCATGTTATGACCCTCTTTGTCTGATCATTCGTCTCGATTGAAAGCAATGTCACTGTGTTCTTCTTCGATGAGTTGATGTGGATTGTGATTTAGTACCTTGTTAGGATTATTCTCCCTGGATGTGTTAGGATCTTATGAACTCGTAGCTTACACCTGGGTCTTAATTCGTAATTTGCAATTTAGAATATCGAATGCACTTCGATTCAAACCTTGCGTGTTTGCAATAGAAGTTGGGGTAGGGCTTGGTTGGAGCACTCATCAGGAACTTTGAACCTGTGCAATTGAATATTATAAGCTTGGATAAGATGAAAAATCAAACAGGAAACACAAGTTAAACATTGTGTCAATGGCCGTGTTTTGTAAGAGCAATTTAGAGATGCAATTTCTGCACCGAGACTTCTTCTCTCTTTTTTTTTTTCTTGCGAGCAACATTTATACTGTACTGAATATTAATTGGACATCCCATCAATCAATTCTTTTATACCCTTTTTGATCCATCTCTCCATTTAGTGGGTTGAGTAGAGAAGGAACTAAGGGGCAAGAGTGAGGTTGTTCAGGAAGTACATAAATACGTGCCTAGTGATAGGAGAGTTGATGATGAAGAGCATGCATGTGCATAGCTATCAGGAACGGAAACACAGAACGTAACTTCCTGATAGAATGGTCCAAGTGATAGTAAACATTAGCGAAGAGCTATCGAAAGTGGTGTATTAGAGATTGTGATGCTCAAGAGCTAAGACAGAAGAGTCGCTACTCATCTTGATTTTGTATGGAAATAAAAATTTTGTTACTAGAAAATCTCTTTTTAACATTTATCATTCCTCCCAAACATCATATCTTATAGGATTGCTATCTCAGGATTACGATGCATTTGATGGGATACACGACCTAAAGAGGTTTATAGAACAATCTAGTGGTTGGGGAAGAGGTGCTTCACTCACTAAACTACAAAAGGTGATCCTTCAATTGGAGAATAATCATGAAAATACTAGAATTATGAAATAATTTTTTGTGGTTTGATCACTGTCTAGAGGTAGTATGCTGTATACGATATTTCATCGGCTATCCTTCGAAGCGGATGTATCTTAAAAGAAAATTCATTGACTTGTCTTTTTCCAAATAGACCAAAGAAGAGTATAGGTCCATCACAAATTCTAGCAAAAGAAAAGACCAGCCGATTATCCATCAAAGCCCGATTGTTCATCAAAATGAAAAAAGAAAAAAAAGAAAAAGAAGAAGACTGACCAGCCAACAAGAGAAAAAGAACAATAGAGGAAGATATGAGTTCCTCGTCCTGTCAAAGACAATAAACTGAGGGGGACAAAGCCCAAAATGGGAACTTCTGTAATGTGTCGGCAGTATTGAGATTGAAACATTTTCATAAAAAAGAAGAAAAAAAGTTGAGATTGGGACCTCTATAAAAGAGAGACCAAAGAAAAACATTAACTTTCATAGGGATCATGAAATTCTGAATATAATTTGTGAAGGGGGCTTTGAACTTATCAGGTGGTTTGGTATGGTATGATGCATTCAAGACCATTTCTTCACACCTGGAGTAGTTGTGACCCTTGTTTGGGAATAAAACTATTAATGACTTGCAAGCTGAAATCTAGTAGAAACTTCATCAACACCCTCTTAAAAATGGAGTTCTTAAAGTGGTAGTTGTAGAATTCAAATCTATATGGAAGGCTTATTGATCAATGGATGCAGCTGCCAAACTAGTACGAGAGCTAACCAATGAAGGGTGACATTAATTATGCACATACTGACTCTCCAATTGAATAAATAACAAAATTGTGCACGGTATTGACATTCAAATTGCAACTTGCTCCATATGGTTTAATCACTGTGAAGAATTAGCCGCAATAAAAAGTGGATTTTCAAGAGTCAGCTTAGTCATTGGGGGGGGGGGGGGGGGGGTGCACGGAGTAACAAAAGGATGATGAAACGAGAAAAAGTTGACACAGACCAGAACAGGCCCTTCAATTTTTGCTAGTTTTAGAAGGAATTAGCAGGTGCATGTTTTAGAAACTGTTCTCTTTTTCCAGGCAGCAGAAGCCAGAGTTTCCTGCTGTGCTTACAGCTCAGTTGCAAATGTTCTGGTTATCTGCTTGTTGAAGGTGTAGGATGAGTTAATATTTCTTCAAAAAGAAAAAATTATATGCCCTCCGCTTTTATGCTAGACTACAATATTGGTTCATGTTAGGACATGTTGAATTAATATGCTAGTTATCTGGTAGTTTTTACTTAGAATATCATGGAAATAAGCCTCACATTTTAGACCTATAAGCATACGAAAGTTAGATGAATCCGCTGATAACATTGTGAATTTGATGTTTATGTTAATGTGGTGATAGTGTATTTCTGTAATTAACTATACTGACGCTTCCCTCGACAACAGATTGAAGCTTTGGCTCTTCTTCGCTTATGTGGTATCATTCGTTTCATTAGCAGCATCAGTGGGACTCTTGATACAAGATTCAGTAGTAAAAACAGGGCCATCAGTGTGGACAGGAGTCGCAGGAGTATTGCAGTGTGTGTTTGTGTTGGTTAGGTAAATTGGCCTTCCCCCTTTTGATCATCTTAATTCTTATTTCTCCTATCTGTCTTTTATTAGGATTTATGCCAACAAACATGCAGCCACTTTTTATTATCCACTCCACCTAGTTTGTCGTGGAATCATTCTGCAAGGCACTTTATCAAAGAAAAGCTTATGGGGTTCTTTCATCTTGATGTTTCTCTTGATTTTGAGCATGACCGATATAGTAACATCTATGTTCCACTCTCTCTAAATCTACATAAGATGTTTTAATCATGCCATAAACGAAGTTTTTGCTTGAACAGGGATAGTTTCTGTTTAGCCATCTGATGCTGAATCAATAGATGCCCTTAATATTTGGTATTCATTGCATTATTTCTGTAGAAAAACAAAATCATTGGGGGGTTTCATCACTAGCACAAGTATCACGTATAACTAACCAATACCATCTCTCAGGAACATGCTCTGTTTCTTTTTTGGAGGTTCTTATAATGTTATTGTCCATTTATGTTTTCCTGAAATACTGTCTGTTGCAGTGGGTTGATTTACTGGACTTCTCACTCGGAGTAAGACGTCAGAGGCTAAAGAATTACCAACTTCATATAGCTCCAGTGGACTGCAGACTACAGTGTGAGTCATTTGTGTGTATCATTTGACTTTTCCAACTATGGAACCAAAGGGCTTTTCTACTTGTAAATGTCATGTTAATTTCAAGCTGAAACCATGTCTATATGTCTTTATGCATTCAATATAACTGAGTCAGATATTCAATCTTTCAGCCATTTCAACCTTGCATGTGGGAGAGTTTAGTTTAGTTTTTGTTCTTTTTTCCCTTCAAACCGTTGTGGATTGAAAAGAAAAGATATATATATAAACTTAGATAAAGCCATTGTAATTTGAAAAAATACCAAGTCCATTTACAGGAAGTGTTCCCTTTTCATTTTGTTTTCTAAATAGAAATAACAAACAGATATTATACGTACATTGAACGGTTTCAATTGGATCGACTGTTGTTAATGTGATACATTTATCAAGAACTGCTATAGCCGACGAAGTGGCTGCTACAAATTTTAATGACACAAACCATCGGTTTTATAACTTCCATTAAGTTTAGTATTTATAAGATAACTGCAAGCTAATTAAAAAAGGAAAATGGAAAATAAAATAGTTTTCAAAGCCTAAAATTAAAAAATGAGTTGCAAAAGTGGCACTGAACCAATAATCTCTAAAATTAAATCCCTTATTTATGTGTAATTAGTGCAATTCAATGTCAAACAAAGCTAACACACTACCCAACATAATAAACCAATATAATGCTGAACGAAGACAAACTTTTTTTCATTTTCCTTTCAAGAAGCAGCAGCCCTTTTCTTTCTCTTTCTCTTTTTCATTTTGCAAGCAAATTCCAGAATAAAAAAAAAAACTTCCTCGAAAGTGATAACAAAGAACCAAAACAAAACAAAAAGATGCAATTTGCATACATCTTTTTCAGTGCAGACAAAACATTGGCCTGCCAAACCTCAGCAACTGCCCTTTTAAACACCGCAAAAATTCCCGCTGTAGAGGTAGGCAGGATGATGATTTGGGCAACTGTAACTTATTGCACTATTTGCACTGTTCAGTGTTCAATTAACATCCATCTCTTCTTCCAACCCCAACTCCTATCAGCATTTCTTTAAAACCATGAAAACAAAAAGAAGGCAAAAAAAAAAAGAAAAAAAAATTAAAAAGGTGAAGAAAAAAAAAAGAACTAACCCCACTGCCTTAAAAATTGTGAACAAGAACTTCTCATGGGTGAAAAATAAAAATTATTCAGGCTTCCGAGTCAGATGAGCTCAATTCAGAACCGGCTCCATCCTTGCTGTCCTCATGAGATTCAGACGGCACAGATATCTTTGGCTGAATGCTACGGCCCATTTTTAGAGATGGCTTCAAGCTCATGTACTGCAAATTAGAATTAGAGCATGGGTTATAATTTACAACTTCATCAGCTGATAGAGACAAGAACAATATTTAGAAGTGGGGATTGTTGAAAGCAATATAAGTATTTGTTCACCTCCCGATAGAAAGAATTGATCTCTTCTTCAGTAAGGCCTTCGTCCTCACCACAGTTCTCATCCCATCCAAGAGAACGAAGAAACGCAGCCTCCTCTTCATCTAGAGATTCAGCAGCAACGTGGGTCTCAGTTTTTTCACCACTGTCACAAGATGATCTAACCTCTTCAGAACTATCTCCATTTGTATTCTCCACAGCACCATTTTCAAGAACATGAGGACTTGCAGGAATGTCAATTTCTTCCCTTGTTAGTTCATTAGATTGGCCAATTGAAGGAGATTTCACAGAAGAGCATGAATCTGAAAGAACAGCAGAAGAACTCATTGAAGTTTTCTTCTTAATGAGGTTAAAGAAATCATTCCGGCTCTGGACTTGAGATAAGGACGGTCTTTTTTCCAAAGTTGTTCCAGATTTGAGATCTAAGCTAGCCATCTTGCGCTCCACAGAAGCAACATTTGAATTATTCGGGCTTCTCAAAGGAGCATGTGGAACTGAAGGTGCAAGAGCGAACTGGCTGTTTGCATTACTAGTTGGACTTGAGACATCCTTTGCTGTAGGGGAGACACCATTTTCTCGTGCAGGTTTTAAAACAAGAAACTTCCCATGAGAACTCTTTTGAGCATCGGACTTGACATGTCCTCCACGAGATTGGTTGGCATGGACTGACGAGGGCAGGGGCTGTCCACCCTTGACAGTAACATTAAGTTCTCCAGTTCTTGATGCTAATTTGGGCTTTGATTTATCAGACGAATTAAGCGCCTGTCAAAATACAAACAGAAAAACAAAAACGTTAATGATTATCTAAAGGGAAGAAACAGGAGATTTGCAGTCAAATATAATAATCAGAGATATATTACTATATTCATATTACAAGGGTGGAGAACTTTTTGGATTCATTTTATCAAAATTGCTTCTAAAGACAAATCTTCTAAAAGTATCTCGAAAGATATGGTCTGTGTTTGAATTCCCATTTATTTCTTCAAGTATAAATTTAAAAATAACATACTTAAATCCATTTATACTTCTCAAAGATTAAACGACTATTGATCAGGTGTGAATAAATTAATTTAGAACATTAAATAAAACACTACAAAATAATATTTTTCGTCTTCAACTTTTTTTTTTTTTTTTTTTTTTTTTTTTTTTTGTTCCAAGTCTTTATTAAGAATTAATACTCCTAAGCAAGTTTTACATCACCATACTGAAACTCAACCATAATTTACATCAGCTTCAAAACAAAACAAATAGAAGAACAAATTTGAACCTTTCAGAAGAGGAATCCTCAGTTAAGTTATAACTATTGATACTAGAAAAGGGGTTGGCAATCAGTTAACAGCTTAACAATCTTTCAGGTAAAATTTTAACAAAATGATAAATAATAAAACTTGCCTACCAAATATAACACGTTAACAAACAAAATATCAGACACCAGTAACAAATTGGCTACAGCACAATAATCAAATGAAGAGAGTTAATATGGAAAGTTCACACTTCCCTTATAGCCTATTTAATCTACCACCGGCCTTTTCTACCCTTGAGAGAGAATAAAAAGTGGTAAACCAAAGATAACCCAGTCTGCAAAATGTCAAAGAGGCAAAGCACATGTGCGCATACTATGAAATTGGATCCAAAAACAATTCTTATCATCTCTTTCCTATCATCTAATTTCTACAAATTTCCAAAAAGGTGGTCAGGCAAGAAAATAAGGACAAACCCCTTGAAGAATTTAAAATAACCCTTTCTTAAATCAAAGAATGCACTAGATGATGATAAAGCCCTCTGGCACCCCTTTTCTGGGAAAAACTAGTATTTATCCTTTCAACCATCCTTAAATTGAGTTTCAGATCAAATAAAAGGGGGAAATGTGGCTCATAATCTAGCACATCATAAATGACTTTGAACCAGAAACTTCTAGCAAATACTTTGAGTTCCACTATCTAACACGTACACAATGTTCTTAAGTCAATGTGTGAAGAGATAGAATACTTGAATTATAAACTTCCACTAAAAATTCTACAGTTTCTAAAATGTTGAAGCAGAGTTTATTTAACAAGCTAAATCGAAAAATTTAATTCACCAGACGCCAGCAGCAGGTGCAGAAAAATATCAGAACAATAACTAGTGTTCTTCTCGCATAGTTTTCAGTATATTTTACCAAAAAATGACTATTATCATATGTACTTCCTAAGTGCCTGATACTACGACACAAAAGCAGCTGCGAAGAGAGTATTATTAGTCTTATTGAAATCAGCGATCGACACAAGTTGTGAAGATACCACATAGATGGTTCTCAGTTCTCTTAATATTTTTAGTACCAACCTTTTCATTTTTGAATCAACAATCACAAAAAAAATTGAAATATAAAGAGGCAGGAACAAATCTATCCAACAAATGCATTAGCACCAATTACCGAAGCTTTTGGCATAGAAGGTGTCACCGGTATTAATTGCCTGGACTGTTTAATAGCCAATTCCTCAAGCCTCTGGGTCTTGACAGATAACTACCAAAGTGAGGGGTAAAACGATGAGACTGTTAGATAAAAAAAGCACATAATATACAGCAGAAGAAGGTTATAGTAGGGTACCTCAGAAGCCTGGGGAGCAGCACGAGCCCGAGATGGAGCCTGCACCAGCGCTTCAGCCATATTTAGTCCAGCTGTCACACTCAGAGGCCCTGCCCCTGATGTAGCAGGAACAGTTTGTTGAAATGACGATGACCCTGTGGTACTTCCAATCATACTGGGCACCTCAGCAAGGGCAGACGTCCATCCCTCTCCACCAACAATTAAGGCCGAATTCCCAATTGGTAAGCTTTGAACTGATGAGCTCAAACCAGGAGATGAAACTCTTCCAATTTCTGATGCTCCTTGCTTTTCTTCAGATCCCAGTGACGGAAAATCCTTTTCAAATACAGCTTTCTGAATGCTACTACCAACACTAATTCCAGGAGGCATTCCATTGCTGCTGTTGACACCAGCTTTCAAATCTGTTGCAACTCTTCGGTGAAACAACTCATCTTGCTTCCTGGATACCATAGAATGGGAGCGCCGCAAAGCATCTTTATCAACCCTGTTGGGAAGTATCTTTCCCAGAGGGTCATGAGAGTCCCGGTCCCAATTATCCCCAAAGTTAAACCTATCCTTTTCTTTCTCACGATCCTTATCACGATGACCCCTGTTAAAGCTACTATATGCATGTTTGGCAGAGCCGTTGCTTGAACTTCTCCTTGAATTTGATGAAGCTGTCCGATCCAGAAAAGCAGGACGTGAAGTGTCAAAATCACCAGTGGTCTTTGAAGGTCTATTTCTCGGTTGAGATTGAGAAGGCACATCTAAACAACACAGGATATACATTAACGGTGTTCACAACATCAAAACAAAGGCAAGTCAGCAGTACGTTAAAGCACCTTTATTGAAAGCATGTAACAATAAACATATACAGAAAAAAGGAAAGAAAGAAAGAGTCAGTACCTGAGTGGGGCGAAGGCGACTGAAAATGGTGGTTTGAATTGCCGCCACCAGTAACGCTTCCAGTATTTCTCAACCATTCTGGAACTAAAGTGGGTTCACTTCTTTCCATAAGGAATACTGAACATGATCAAAATATCAGAAGAAAAAAACAACTCTTGCCTTCTTTACCACCTCAAATTTCCAGAAACCTTACTCCTTATGCAGAGGAATTTATAAAACCCTAGCCTGTACTTTATTATTTCGAATGCCTAACCTCTATTTTGCTCTGAACGAACTTTCACGGGCATCCCTGACCATGCAAGTCACGACTACAACCCATATGTATCATCAACTTCGTGGCATAACCAAGGTTCCAGCAAAGATTGACCATGCGCAGTGAATTGCTTCGGATTTGCAAACACGCGCACGGGAGTGAACGCAGAAGATGGTTCTCAAAATTTAAGTCCTAAATGCCACAAAAGAAGTCAATCTTCTATAATTATCCCACTTCACGGCCACCACTATTCAAGCAAGTAACTACCAATTTGGCTACAAGCTGAACGCATTCTGAACGGGTTTTATCTTATCGTATGTGCAAAATCAACATAACCTAATTCTCATACGGGAGTGGAATATCAGAGGATGAAAACAGAGGAAATAGCAAGGATATGATGAAGCGGTTCAATTAAAAAGAATGGTAAGAGGAAAGGCCTCACTATCGCTCCCGGCCTCGGTGTAGATTCGGTCAGCAAAACACCTCGAAACCCCTCGTCTTTGAGGGAATCGGTTAGAGATGCAGAGATATAAAGAAGGTATACCTGACGAATAAAGCAGTAGAGCAATTCCAAACCAGAAGATTGTCCCCGTCAAAACAGTTCGATCGGAAAAGGGAAAAACAAAACCAAAACCTAACGAAATAAGAAATTGGGACAACCAGAATCCGAACTCCGATTGAATGTGCCAAAAAAAATTATCAGAAACCCTAAACCAAATATGCACCCTCCAAAAATTTTCCGCCGAGGTCCAAACCGCAAGAGTAATAATAACACACGAGATAAATAATATAACCTGTGAGATATCCGATGAAGACGAAGAACTAACCCTACCCTCAAACTGATTGACGAACCCCAGAAGTCGCAACTGTTTTAATAACTGCCCCCACTGGTTGCTGTATATTCCCAAAACAAAAAGAAATGCGTCTGAAGAGGGCAACAACAAAATCTATATATATAGAAACAGACTGTGAAGAAAGAAGCGGCGGCGGAGAGAGAGAGATAGAGAGAGGGGAAGGGATTGGGAATGAGAGAGAGAGAGAGAGAGAGAGAGAGAGGCTTGGGTGTTCAGAGCAGCGAATAGGGTTTTTGTCTGTTTGTTCGGTTCGGCTCGGTCAGCTTCAGCCCCCGTGTGGTGGCGGAGAGAACGGAAACCGGCAGAGAGAAACGCAACGGCGGAGAGAGAAGATGAAGCGAGCGTGTAGGAAGTCCGGAGAGGGAGAGGGGAGACGGCGAATGTGATAAAAAAAAAAAAAAAAAAAACTCGTCTTTGGCTTTCTTTGACGCTCTGAAAATCAAACAAACGTCTCTACTGTTGAATTCCCCTATTCTTCTCTTCTCTCGGGGCTATTGCCAAATCGAAATCTTTTTCCTTTTTTTCTTTTTTTTAATTATTATTATTATTATTATTATTATTATTATTATAAATATATTTTGATATCTTTGGGCTCTCAGAAAAAATTCAATAAAAAATTCCCCCAATTTTGTTGGTGCAGGGGGCGATTTGCTGTGACTCGGTGTATGGTACAGTGTAGGTAGCCCACATATTTCATAAATGCCTTTTTTTTTTATTGTTTTTTTAAATAAATTTTAATTTATAAATAATTGAAATATAATCACATTTTTTTCTCCGGAGAAATAAAAATTAATAAAGTAGTAATCACATTAAACGTCGGTTTGATTATATTTTATTTCTTCAAAAACACATGATTTGCATTTATCTTTTTTTTACCAAATATTTCAAAGACTAAATAATTAAATATTTTTCATTGGACTCGCTTTTTAAAAATTATTAGGTTATTCATATTTTTTATATCGGATTTGAATTATGAGCGAAATTTAAAAGATAAAAGCTTAAATTTTTTTAGTATTTATATTATATACTTCCTTTAAATTTTTTTACCTACCATCACTCGTTACCCATCTCAGTTTGTCCTTTACATTTATTTTGAAGGTAAGAAATTTATTTATGAATGGGTTTGACGATGCATTATTTGTAAACTTACCTTCTACACAAACAATATATATTTAATACACGTCATCAATTAATTACATTGAAATTTTGGATAAAAATATTAGAACATGTCACCATTTTAATGAATTAAATTAGTCTCTGAGTTTAAAGTTAAATCAAGGAGTTTCAATATTTCATAAATTCTCGATTTTTTACCTGACATTTTTAAATATAAAAAAAAAAATTAATATGGTTGGAAACATAACTCTAATAATTATCTGTATCAGTTAAGATAGTGTCTCTCACTTATATACTAATTATCCTCTCATTGATTAACTATCCAACCTTTCCTCCTTGGTAGCCGCCTCCTCTTCCTCCTCGACACAAATAAACAAACAAAAAAAATCTTAAAATACATATATGAAGGTTTTTATAGCACAAAGTAAAATCACGGCATAAACATTACCCATGCTTTGCATCGGTAGCACTAAAAGTGTACTTTTTTCGAGGCAATATGCATCGACAAAACCTAACCTAACTTCTTAGATCATTTTATTGACATAAAAGAACTATTTTTTAATTAATTCAAACCTCAGGGATAAAATAGTAATTTACCCTAATATTATTGAACCAAATTCATTTTTTTATTTGAAAATTATTCAAATTTAATAGATTAAATATAGAAACTAAAAAAAAAAAAAAAAAAAAAAATTAAGCCACATTTTAAAAAAGTTAAATAATGGAGATTTAATTTAATTTTAAAAGAGAATAAATAAATATATATTTGATGTGCATGCATGCATGGATAAAGGGAGGAATGGGCATTATGTAGATGCATGCATGCATGCATGTACGGAAAGGCGTTTGGATCATGTGGTTCTCTCTCATTTGGGAACGCGTTACGCGTGGAAGGAACCGTTTGATATTTTCTCGTACGCCCAGGACGAGGAGTGCCTCTAATATATTTATTTATAAAGTTATATATATATTGCCGTCCTTCTGCCACTCACGTGACGTGTAGTCACCCACTATTTCCTTCTCTATTCTCAACTTTCCCTTTATATCCTCGGAAAAGCAAAGGAAATTCCTTTAAAAAGAGAAACAAGAATCTAATATTATTATTATTATTATTATTCTTTTTTTTTTTAATAATAATAATAATAATTATACTTCTTAATTATCATAATTTAAAGGTAGATTAATTCTTTTTTTCAAATTAATAAAAATAATAACGATAATAATAATAAAAAAAATTGACTTAATTACAAAGTCGGCGTCTCCTTCTAAAAGGACCTCCTCTACTCCAAGTCAACATTTGTTGTCTATTTATGAAGTTTATTTCATCAATAAATGCTAAATATCACGACCAAATTTAATAAATATCTTCATTCATATAATTCTTCTAAAATAAAAACGGACATTTTCTCAACTTAGTTTCAAAGAAATTTCAGGAAATTTGTTTCTTAGATACCCCATTTATAATTTATGACAATTTTATTTTTTATTATTAAAAATTGAATAAATAAGGAGATTTATATAATTTTTAGTTTTTAAATTTCGAAATATCGAGTTTATTAATTGCTCGTTTGGTCATATTGATAAGTTTTAAAATTTTAAACTATTTTTCATTTTTATATTTATGAAATTGCTAACAAAATCTTGGCAGTAAATGATTTTATAATGTTTTGATAAAATACAATATTTATGAAATAATTCATGATTTTTTATGCAATTATTTATTGGCCACATGACATCTTTGAACAATTCCTCTTTGCACCGTGTCCTTCTCCGTACAATTTTATTAGCTTTTTAAAGAACACACAACCTTTTTGAAATTTGAGAATATTAATTAAATAAATTATTGCCATTTTTTTTGGTGGAATAATTATAATTGTTATTATATAAATATATTATAATATAATTACCGTCTCTAAATTTATGGCTGTACTATTTAATTCTAGTGTTTTATTTTACTTTTAAAGATAATCTACGAGATATCGAAAAAAAAAATGCTAAATTTTTTTTAAGAGTTAATGTTACTTTTAAAATTTCAGGGTATTTTTAAAATATAGTCTTAATAATAAATATAGTTTTAAAATTAAAAAAGTAAGAATATTTTTAAAACAAAACAAACGTGTATTTTATTGATTTCCTACCATCAAATTTTAAAATGTCCAAATAATTGTTTTTTTAATAATGATTATTAAATATTTTTTTAAGATTTAAAATACACTTTCATTTTATAAGTTCGAGATTAATGTCTAAAATGGTATAAAATACCAATTTCCGTGTCACTTTTCGTTAATTAAGAGAGTCTATAAATAAATATTCCAATATCACTTTAAAATTTTCAATTTATTTAAAACTATTTTTAAAATTTCGCTTTAAAAATATATTTTAACAAATTATAATAATAATAATAATAATAAGTCTAATGATCTTTACAACTATATTGGTCCACCGTTTATTTCTGTGATTTTGAGGGGGAAAAACTTTAAACTAGAAATTTTGAATATAATTTTTCAAAATTGAGTTGAATTTTTATTTCTTTTAAATTTTAAAATGTTACCTTTTTATTTATATTATTTAACAACTTTATACATTTTAAAATTATAATTTTCGTAAAAACATTATATTAAAAGACAGACATGTTTAAATATAATTATTTTACTATGAATGTAAACATATAATTTGTCACAATATATTTTAATAGAATTTTAAAATATTATTTATGAACCATTAAAAATAATATTAAAAGGGTTATTTAGAGTTAAATAAAAGCCGTCTTTCAACATTATTATTTGTGGTGGATTAATTGAGATGGTTAGAATCATTAATTAATTAAGTTACTTTAATTATAATTATTTATATGGGAGAATCTAGGAAGAGATGAATCTAATCTAAATAACAATAGTATCGACTTATTTATTTATTATTATAAGAGAGAATTTTATATTTTGTAAAATTATAAATAAATATCTATATTTAAAACCTTTAATTTTTTTGTTTTAAAAAATTGTATTTATTTTTTACATTTAAAAATAAGAAAAAAAGGACGAATGCGGTAAGCTGTGAAGCAAGTGGACACGTCAGCAAGAGGGAGAATGAATCTGCTGACTCGGTATCGGACAAGCAACTGAAGGGAGGCCCCTCCATCCCAATTCGCCAGCCAATCGCCGTCGGCTCGGCTGTGTTTCTGCTACTCTCTCTTCCACGTAGCACCGCGTTTTTTTCTCTCTCCCGGCGTTTACCAGTCCAATTCAGTCCATCGTTCAACCCTTTTCTATCTCTCTCTCTCTACGCCATTTTTTCCCAGCTTCCCTTCCTCAAACTTGGAGGCTAATTCCATTGCTAAAATCTACGTAGATTTTCCCTTCTGAACTTGTTATTTTCGTTGTGAGGGGTGGTTTGATCGGGGAATTCTTCTTGCCGTTGCCGGTGGGATTGTTTAATGGGCTCAAGTCTCGATGCATCACCTGCCTCAGTTTTTCTCTCCCAGGAAACGAAGCAAAGCCATGGATCCGAGGAAAATTGCAGGGAAACCCAAGCTTTACCGACTTAATGCTGCCAAGAACATCGACTATGACGCTGCTTACTCGTCTTCTTCGTTCGACGATTCCTCTGGGTCTCTCTACACTCGCTCCATGGAGACCTTCAATCCCTCGAGCTTCCGGATTAAAGGGCTTGACGGTGAAGTTGATCTCATATGTCGGACTTTAGGGCTAGATGGCCCTGACGACTTCGCTATTCCGATGGAGGCTTGGGAGGCCAGGAAGGTTCGTTCATCTTCTGATATTCTACCGAGGTCGAGGATGTATCCCGTGGATAGTCCAAAGACAGAGGAGATTAGTAAGGAGAAGGAAGATGAAGAAAACGAAGACGAATTGTGCCGGAGGGTTAAGGATTCAGTACGAATTAGCGATGAGATGTCCACGCTGAAGACTGAACTTCCCGAGTTGAGTGAACGTCGTATGGATACTGTTACTGGACGTAGCCCGAGAAGTGGAATCAATGGTGCTCGGCCTCCCTTACTCAAGCCGCCGCCGTGTATGCGGCTTCCAGATTTCGATAACGCTTTCTCGACTTGGGACATTTTGAAAGCTTTTGCTCCATTAGAGGATGATAAAATACAGGATGAAGTAGAAGAACGACTCGAACCTTTGGTTGAACGAGAAGTCGAGGAAAATATTGTCAGGCCCGAGGAGAGCGCAGCGCTCATAGAGTCCTGGGGTTCCTTCACAACCTCGAATGACGATGATTCTTCGAGCAGTACGACGGAGCCTGCAAATATTTCACCCAATATGAGAGGTAAACCCATTATCACATCCTGGGTGGAAACCGGTAGGCTTCTTGGACGCGGTTCATTTGGATCAGTTTCCGAAGCAATTTCAGAGTACGTTATGTTTCTCTTAGCTTATTTTCCCCTGCAAATTTTGTTCTCTCTTGCATCATTGAAGATTGCAGAGAATTAACTCGCACGTTTAATATGACTCTGGCTTTTCTGATCTGGGAATTCGGAAGAACAATTGTTTTTATAACCCAGAATTTCCTGGTGGATGAAACGATACCCTTTTGTTGATAGAAAGCAGATTCATCCTAAACCCCGCCTCGATTTTCGTTTGGTCGGAAAATTCATCTGATTTTGTATCATTTGCAGGGATGGAATCTTTTTTGCTCTTAAAGAAGTTTCACTGCTCGATGAAGATAGTCAGGGAAGACAGAGCATCTTTCAACTTCAGCAGGTATTATTACACTTGTTCGTGATATATATATATATATATATATATATATATATATATATATATGGTTATGATTTGAAATTCTGATCAGTCTTTTCCTTATGACGCCTTGACAATCTCTTATTCTTAACCTGCTTTTCTCACTTCTTCATTTGATTTCTCTTCCAGGAGATATCTCTTCTAAGTGAATTTGAGCATGAGAACATAGTTCAGTACTACGGCACACATTCGGTATTGCCCTTCTCCATCCTTAGGAATTGAAGTTCTTAGACATTTTAACTAATCTTTGGGTGGTTCGAGAAAAGATGTGCTTAATTATTTTAGTTAATTATTGCCCTTCCTTTCTCTTTTCATATTCTTTGGCCATAACATTAAGCTCAGGATCTCCTATGAGTTTTATGTGCTTCAGAAACCCTCATGGAATTCTATATAATTTATCTTCTCGTGCCTGAAGTTTAGTTTCTACAATTCTTTTCAAACTTGTCTAAAGTCAGTTGATTCTATACGATGTTTTTAGTTGACTTAAAAGCATACCTTTTACTGTATGGCAATATATGCTTCTCTATGGACCGAGTATGCGCATACAACGTAACAGCATGTAAAGTCCAAATTCGAAAGTTACTGGCCTATCATGAACCAAACGTCAGCATACAAGTTTTACCTCGGTGTCTACTTCATCGTTTGATGCCTTTTTTTTGTCCTGCCAGAAGGCGGTTTGTTATTCTAACTTGACATGCCAATTGTCCAACCTTGTGCTATTTTAATTTTCCATCTTATTCGAAGTATGTTGGTAGGTGCACTGATGTGCCGAGTTTGGAGCACGAAATGAATCACATGTTCACGCATTATTTAATCAACTTTGCTGCTCTCATGAGCTTTAAGATCAGACCATGTCACGGATCTTTACATGGCTATCTAGTTTTCGTTCATCTATTTTAGCTAATGGTGCAATGAATGTACTGTAGTTTCCTAATGGTTGTACTCTTTTGGCTACTTGACTATTAAAATTCTCATATATTCAGTAGTTAATACTTTATTTGATTCTTGTTTGCAGGATGGGTCAAAACTCTATATCTTCTTGGAGCTTGTATCTCAAGGCTCCCTTCTGAATTTATATCAGAGAACAAACCTTCTGGATTCCATTGTTTCTGCCTATACAAGGCAGATTCTGTCTGGTTTAAAGTATCTTCATGAGCGAAATGTGGTTCACAGGTATACAAATGAATCTATTATGTTATTGTTTATCATACCAATACTGGTCATTTATCTTTATGAGTTTGTGTACCGAGCGAAATGTTTGCTCGGTACACATATCATTTAGAAGCTTCTAAGTTGTCAAGTCCATGATACATTTTTTTTTGGATTCGTAGTGAAAATAAAAAAGATCTCACTATTTCGTCAATCCTTCAACAATTTAAATTCCTTCTGGAATATGTTTAATTCCACAGAATTCTTAATATCCCTGTCTAGCTACTAGTTTTAAAAATATTTTTGGAAATTTAGTCTGTAAAACAGCATGACATAACCGTCCTTTATCGATTTCTTTGTCCAATAATGTTCTTATTAGTTTTTTTTTTTTTTTTTAAAATTCTGCTCGATCATTTTCTTTAGGAAATTATATCTAGCATTCCTTGTTTCTGTTAAAAGTATACATCTAAAAAAGGTCTGGTCAACAATTTCAAATGAGTTTCTTTTCTTTTCCTTTTTCTCTCTTTGAATATATATATTTTTTTTATTGAAGGAAAACATCTTATTTATTGCTCTAACTCTTACTTTTCTCCCCTTCCCCCTCCCGACATATAATCATTTTCTTGTTTTGATTTTTTTTGAAAAGGGATATTAAATGTGCTAATATATTGGTGGATGTGAATGGATCTGTGAAGCTTGCAGATTTTGGTTTGGCGAAGGTTTCTCCCCAATCCATTTTATTATTTCTGTTTGTGGCCTTGTTTTTGTGAGTTTCTTCCCTTAAAATCATTGTTTGTCTACTTTTTAGGCAACAAAATTCAACGACGTTAAATCTTGCAAGGGAACTGCGTTCTGGATGGCACCTGAGGTTTGCCTTCTTCCTTGTCTATGTCAAGAATGTTTGTATTTGACTATGAATGTCTAACCAAAGAATAAACCAAATGAGTAGCTTTTTGAGAGGGGTGGCTCTCCCACAATCAACCAACTTTGGTTGACTTATTATGACCTCCCCTCACAAACCTTCTCCCTCTATTTATAACCAAGACCCTTGCTAGTATCCACCTAATGTTTTCAATATATCTTCTATTAGTACTCTCACACATTTCTCACTGTGTCATTACTGTGATTTGTGCAGGTGGTTAATGGGAAGGGTCAAGGATACGGGCTTCCGGCCGATATATGGAGCCTTGGGTGCACAGTATTGGAAATGCTAACTCGAAAGCTTCCGTACTCAGAAGTCGAAAGTGTACGTGCCACCTTTATCCTCTACAAACTTTGTTTTTGTTGTTTGTTGTTTGTTGGATCTCTAAGTTCACAGCTTGAACTGTAACCGAGTAATTCAAGATTAATGGTTTGAAGGTGTTTAGAAGATTGCCGCTAAGCTCTCTATTTGTACATCAGTGATTTTCAAACTATTTTTGTTTGTTGTGATAGGAGACATCATAAATAACCATTACTTTTAAGGTTCTAAAACTGCCATCCTTTGAATTCAGCCTATGCAGGCACTATTTAGGATTGGAAAAGGCAAAGCGCCTGTAGTTCCTGAGTCTCTCCCAAAAGATGCACAGGATTTCATTTTGCAGTGCCTACAAGTAAATCCACACGACCGTCCTATCGCTGCTGATCTAATAAATCATCCGTTTGTGAAACGACCAGTTTCCAGTTTATCAGTGTCGGCATCTCCTTACAACAAGCCAGGCAGAAGAATTTAACTTATAAGGTAGAATTTCTGTTCTTCATTTGACACTATGATATTTATCCTCTATTCCGTTTGGATTGATATGTATATATATGTGCCACCACATTCTCTCAGATTCTCGAGTCGAAAATAGCCATATACGTCCAACTAACATGATTACGTCCTTTAGTTGTCGAATGGGTTGCTGGCTGTGAAAGTTGGATGACATTTTTTCCTGTAATTACTGTAATTCAAGTGTATATCATATCTTGATCTATACGCCCGGAAGGAGGGTGTACTAGTTTGTCTGCCATTGCCATTGCCATTGACGCAAGAACAGTGAAATGGAAGTGCTTCTAGTTGTTGTATCCTAGTAGTTCCTCGCATAAGAACAACAGAGGACAAGAAGATTGTAATTTTGATGATTCATCTTATGATGGTTTATTATTTAAGTCGGTTTTTTTAATTTGCTTAGATAATTAGCTGATTTAGGCATAAGGCTTGTTACTCCTTGTTGTAGCGGTACAAAGAAGGAACATTTCCACTACTTGTAAAAAAAATTATACATATATTTATGCAAGTTAGTTGATTATTTATTTTATTTTTTATGCTGCCCCTTCCTCATCTTGGAACTGTACTATTTTTCGTTATGATCTATCAGGGTTTGACCATCTTCGAGCCACTTTCTTAAGGTTGAAGGATCGATCTATCACATTTTTACTTGACATGTATTAGATTATTGAAAAATAATATGGGGTGTTCTTCGTCCTATGGGGTCGTGTCCAAGGGAAAAAGTTCTCATGAGTTAAATGAGGACTGTGATGTCCTACATTGGTTGGGGAGGAGAACAAACTACAATTCATAAGGGTGTGAAAACCTTCCTCTAGTAGACACATTTTAAAACCTTGAGGGATGCCCGAAAGGAAAAGCCCAAAAAAGACAATATCTACTAGGTGGATTTGGGTCATTACAAATGGTACCAGAGCCAGACACCGGACGATGTGCCAGCCTTCTCGTTGTTCCCCGAAGGGGGTAGACACAAGACAGTGTGCCAGTAAGGATGCTGGGCCCAAAGAGGGTGGATTTGGGGGCGGTCCCACATTAATTGGAGGAAAGAAAGGGTTCTAGCTGTGGATCTGGGGACAAAGAATACTACCTCTGTCCAAACGTCATCTCAACTTTTATTTATTTTCCTAATCATATTACACAAAAAAAAAATTAAAAAAAAAAAAGAAGTGAACGGGCTTGAATAATGGGGCCGAGGCCCCAATAAATAATCCACATGAATCGGGTCTTAAGCCCGAAGTTTCGGCCCAAGTTGCGAAACAAACATAGTGAGTTCATAGTGTCGTGAGGAAGAAGAGTACTGGAATTAGCTTCCATTAGAAATTTGAGTTTAAAAGAAAAATAGGGGCTATCCCCTGAAGCGGTACCACGCAACTCCCAGCACAACTCTTCGGAAGAGCGAGAGCGCCTGGCCTCCACCCTCCGCTCTCCTTCTCCCCCTTCTCCTCCTCCTTCTTCTTCACAATTGGCTTATTATTCCATTGATTTCAATTTCACTCCTCTCCCTCCTCCACGACGCCTTCATTTCCCGTAATCACTCACCCATCCAGGTACGCTTCGTTCCGATTCTTCGCCCCCTCTTTTTCCCGATCTCATTTTGTCTGATTCTCTCTGTCATTTGTTTTTTAATTCCTTGTTGTCATTGTCTGGGATGCCAGTTACGTGTTGGGTTCTAACATTATTCATCGCACGTTGTTTCTTACTTGTTTTAAATTCCACGATTCCCCTTTTTTCGGGTTTGTTATTCATTGGTTTATTTCGTCTTTGCCTTTTCCCTTTTCCCCCGCGATTCTGTATATGTTTGCTACTCATCAGTTCTCTAGACGTCTAATCGAAATTGTTCGATTGGGAATTATAATCCCATATCTGCCTTCAATTTGTAATGAAGAGGTTTATTTGTATTTTACTCCCAAGCGATTGATCTCAGGCATCTTGTTCATACTCATTGCTTGGTGCTTACGTAGATTTAAACAAGTTTTTACCTACTAACAATAATTCCGTGTGTTGACTTGACTGACACCTTGGTTTCTAGGAAGTTCTGGTCTTTTTTTTTTTAATGTCGGATTAGCTTTTCTGGTTGTGCGTAGTATTTGAATTTTCTGGCCTGGAAATTTACGGGTGCCCTCACCACCCAAGTGGGTGAGATACGTACTTTTATGCTGATTCAGTGTTCTCACTCTAATTGTTAAAAGACCGGAAGCCTACTTGAGTTGTGTCACTATATCCAATAGCTTTTTCTTTTACAGACTTTGTAGAAGTACTGTAACATAATCTATTACAGGCTGTTGAGCACGGAAAAAACTAGTCAACATCAAAATCTTATATTATCTTCACATTAGAAGCTGTTTTAAAATTTACACGGTAGTCTTTAATGATGATCCAATCTTGTTTGATGAATAATTTTTCGGTCATCTTATAGAATTATAGAATCATAGTGATTAAGTTAATGAACATAACAATAAAAGATTAAATTATAAGTTTAGAGCTTTTAGAAATGTCTAATACGTCCTTGAACTTTAAAAAGTTTCTAGTACACTACCAAACTTGTAATTTGTGTCTAACAAGTCCCTAAATTTTCAATTTTGGTTTAATAGGTTATTGACCTATTAAACATTTAAAATTCACATGTCTATTAGTCACAAAGTTAAAAGTTAAACATCTTAAGAGACACAAAATTTAATTTATGTCTAATACATTCATTAATTTTAAAAAATGTTGAATATGCTTGGAATCTATTAGATACAAATTTATAAGTTTGGGGACTTGATATTTTGCAACTTTAGGGTCCTATAAGACATGAATCTATAAGATACAACCATGAAAGTTGAGGGACTAAATTTGACATTTAAGTCAAATAAAATGTGAGGTCAAATATCTCATTTTCTTAAGAAGTATGTAAATTGTATTATCTAAACTATTTTAAAGAGCCTATCTAAGTTCTTTTGCACATTATTGTTGAGTGAAGTGAAGCAAAGCTCTCTTTAAGGCCCATTGGCTAGAGTTATTTTATTATTATTTTTTTTAAGAGACCACAGTTTCATTAAGACAATGAAAGAATATCCAAGGGCATACAAAAAAAAAAAAAAAAACCAAGCCCATAAAAAAAGAAGCGGGTCTGATACAATCTACGAAAACGGTCTCCACTCCGAAAGAACCAAGACTAGGTTCATAATTACAAGAAGGCTTAGTAGCCGGCACCCATAGTGAAGTGTTAAATCTAGTTAACTTTCAAACATCCTCACTCGATCTCTCAACTTCTTTAGAGATTCTATTATTCATCACCTTCCAAAGGCCCCACAGAATAGCAAAAAAGCTGCGTTGCCACAAAGATGTATCCTTCTCCTTAAAAGGGTGGGTTTGAGAGCATCTCCTCCGTAAGCGATGTTTGGTCCCTTGTTAGATATCGTGTTTCTCTTTGGACTTTTATTTCAATGATTTTTATAATTATTCTATAGGCATAATCTTGCATGATTGGAGCCCTTTTCTTTAATTGGGTTCCCTTTTGTGGGCTTGATTTTTTTGTATGCTCTTGTATTCTTTTTTTTTTTTTTTCAATGAAAGTTGATGCTTTATTATATAAAAAAGAAAAATGTATACCATGTCTGGCTATTTTTTCCGTGTATGATATAATATACTCTAGTGTTCTTCAAGTATATTGGTGATCTGATTATAAAATATCCTTTGTTATTCAGAAAGTATGTAGGATTTTGTCTTGATTTATATATTTAAATACTCTGTCCCTTGATTAATGGTGAAAAGATGATACAACATTTCTTCTCGTTCTGAATATTTTGGCCTCCTCCCTCAAATATCTAAGGAAGCCACTCACATCTAATGCATTTCTTGTAGTACCCTTCAAGTCTATTTAAAGAAGATTGATACCTTGATGCCTTTCTTAGGGTATTGAGTTACCTTATTTAAATGCATTAGAACTTATTTTTCATCCGTATATGGTTAATCAGAGATATATAACTTGATTAAATAATCAAATTAGTATCAATAAAAGTTTAGCCAAATAAATAAATTAACTAGGCTTTGAGATTACTAATAATTTAACATGATATAAATATAATGTGGTATTGTTAACTTGGCAATAAATATTAAGTTCAAACTCTGTCATCATCAATTTCTCCATTCAAATTATTAATTTGTTGGTATCGAGGCTTTTGATCTTTGCCTGCATATGGGGGAGTTTCGAGGAGTTAAGAGTTAGTGTGAACGAGTGGTTGACCTTTCTTTGTCAGTGGATAGACTAAGACCTGGATCATATGTTTTGGAGTTGTGACTTTCCATGGTTTGTTTGGAGTTATTTTTTCCTTTGAGGTGTTTGGCTTTTAGTTAGCCCGACATAGAGTTTACAATGTAATGATTGAGGAGTTCTTTCTCCATTTGCTGTTGTGGGAGGAGAGATTCTAGTGACAAGTCCCGGTATGTGCTTTGTTGTGGGATCTTTGGGGGAAGAGCAACAATAGAATCTTTAGAGGAGTGGAGAAGGATCCTAGGTATTTAATCCCTTGTCAGGTTCCATGTTCTCTTTGAGCGATGGTGACGAAGCTTGATTTTTTTGGATGCCATGCATTCTTTTAGTTATTCTTGATGGAAGTTTGGTTTATCGTCATATTTTTTTATTTTGAATGAGAATGTGACTGACCATTGTGTTCAAATATTCTAATGTGCTATATATAGTTAAAACGAAAAGTAGTCATGGCCAAAAGTTACGAAGTTCCAAAATCTCAACTATGTTATATTTGATAAAGTTTATCCAGTAGTTTTTAAGGACATTGTAGCTTGACAGGCGAAGTTGAGACCTAGAAGACTGAATGTGTCAATTCACAGACAGGCAATCTGTGAATTCAATGTCTCCCTAAGTTGAGGGGGTTCAGATGGAAACGGACTAAAAATTGGACAAATTTTCTTTTAAAATTTTAAACGTTGTAATTGACCTAGCCGGTTAATAGCTTGAGGTGCTTTTCACTTTAGACTAAAAAAACTGTAGTTTTTAGTTGGTTCAGTTCCATAACTTGCTTTGGAAAATTTCTTTTAGTTGTCAAGGGATGACACATCTATTATTTGGGGGATATTGCGTCTGTAAGGTTTGATGTTATCTTTTGTTGTTTCAGTCAACCTCTTTCATCACGTACTTTTCTATTTATTTTATTTTTCCTTCCTGGTGTTTTTATTATGTCATTGCCTGTTTATGGAAAGAGTCGATATTATTATATAATCATCTGTTTTATTTTTATTTTTCTTCCTGGTGCTATTATTTAGTTGTGATGCAATTTTAAGTCGAAAAGCTGAATTTGCTAGTCAGAGGCTTATCAAGGCTTAGGCATGAAACTTAAATCTTATGGTATTGATTTTCCCGTCTTGATGTTAGATTGTAACAAAATTCAGGTGCAGGTATGAGTTTGGGAAAATCTTGAGAGGTCCACTGTTAAGAATGATCTGATGCCCCCACTCCCCCCTAAATTATTTCAGGTTTAATTTGTGAATGGCCATGAAAAAGATGCAAAGCAACTCTGATACTAGATGTTCCAGGGAAAGCTCATGTATGTTGCCATCTAGTCCATTGAAAGTTACTAAAAATGCTTACCTCAAGAAGAAGAACTGCAAAAGTTCAGAGAAGAAAGAATGGGAAGATGCTACCTGCTCAGTCTGTATGGAGTTCCCTCACAATGCCGTGCTTCTTCTTTGTTCCTCATATAATAAGGGTTGCCGGCCTTATATGTGTGCAACTGGTCGTCGATATTCCAATTGTCTCGATCAATACAAGAAAGCCTACACAAAAGTGTCATCAGTTGAAACTTCAGAACAATTGAATATGCCGGTGGAAAATGTAAGCCTCAATTTGGACGCAGGGCAGCCAAGTGAAAAGGTTGAAGTGCCAGAGCTGTTATGTCCCCTTTGTAGGGGTCAGGTTAAAGGATGGACAGTGGTCGAACCAGCACGGAAATATCTTAATTCTAAGAAGAGGAGTTGCATGCAGGATAATTGCTCATTTGTTGGACGTTACAAGGAGCTGAAGAAGCACGTTAGAGCAAAGCATCCATTAGCACGACCACGCGAAGTGGACCCTTTGCTTGAAGAGAAGTGGAAGAGATTTGAGCACGAGAGGGAGCGAAGTGATGTGATCAGCACAATTATATCATCAATTCCTGGAGCTGTTGTTCTAGGGGATTATGTGTTGGAACCTAACCAAAGTGGTTTTTATAGTGAGCACGACTCTGATATGGACGAGAATTTGGACGATGATACTTTCTTTTCGATGGATGCATTTGGTTTTGGACGGGATGGTGGTCTGTTTTCTCGTAATAGATATCATAGGGACTACAACAGCAGCAGGGGAGATGAGATTGATTTTGGGATGCATCGTGCTGCAGGTCTCGGTTGTACTACAACTGGTGGACCGGGACGTGGTTTCCGCAGAATTATATTCGGGAGGTCAAGGCGGCCAAGACAAAGAGGAGGACTTAACAGAATTCCATAACTTATGATATAGAAAAGAAGTGGAAGGAGTGGGAGTTAGGGGGCGTAAGGTTTTATTGAGATAGGGCATATGTATATTCTTTTCAACTTTTGTTGTAATGGAGGTCTTGGTTGGTTAGAAGTCGTCATATACCCACTCTGTTCATGGTGCACAACTCATTTGTAGATTTTTTTTTCTTTTTTTCTTTTTTTCTTCTTAATAGTGTCAAGAATTTATTTGGTTTGAACAGCCAGCCTTGATGTTTTTCTCCGCTGGCATTGGGGGGGGGAATAGGATAGGTATTGGCAATTGTTAGGATCCGCGGTCGGGGGAGATTAGGTTGATTTGTTATCTCAATTCTCATTTGGGGATGGCATTTGATTGACTGACCAAACAGATCACAGCAATGGAAAAATGTTCTTTTCTCTGTTCTCTTATGTTGTTTCTTTGGAGGATCTATCTATCTGTGTTTATTTTTCAGGACTTGGTGGTCTGCTTTGGACTTGGACTAACCCACTGTGGCATGTGTGTTGCTCAAGTCGCATCTTGCATGTCACGGTCATGCTCGTCCAAAGCGTGTTGCTCATGGCCACATGCCATGACAAGCCCAATCCTTGATGTCTTTTCATATTCTAGTGTTTTACTCTTGTATTTCTAAGAAGTACGACGTTTCAGAAATATTAGAAATATCATGTTTAGGTGTCAGACATGAAATGACTCGTAATGTACCATAGGAGATACGACTAGTTGTCAACTTCTCCCTACCCAAGGTATTGTGAGCTGATGTTATTTCTCTCTTGCTTGCTTATACAACGTCTCTTTCAAAAATCTCTCTTTCGAAAATTTCTATCTGCCCTCGCTTTCTAAAACATTCTCTTAAAATCGAGGCCAGAGGCTCGAGCATACGTCGCTTGGTTTCTCTCTTGCTTGCTTATATAACGTCTCTTTCAAAAATCTCTCTTTCGAAAATCTCTTTGCCTTCGCTTTCTAAAACCTTCTCTTAAAACGGACGCCAGAGGCTCGAGCATACGTCGCTTGACCGTAGGCGATGCAAAAATGAATTGGCTTAGCTCACTTGTCGTTGGAAAGTGAGTACCGTACAATCGCAAGTGTACCGCACAATTGTCATCAAGAGTGCGATTGTGACACATGGCACCTTCCTAATGCCCTGACCTTAAAACAGGATTGTGATTTTTGGACAGGTCTCACACCCTATGCACATTGTGAAAAACGTTTACAGGAAATCTGGACCTTTTGGGCTTTAACATGTTCGGCTGGCTGTTGGAATCCTGGGCCGGCCCAAGTTATTAGACGGGCCCAGAACGAACGATATTGAAATACTTGGTCCATTGCAAAATAATGCAATATCAATGACAATATTGCACTTTATGGGCTCATGGGCTCAAGATATAATACTTTATGTTACATAAGACAAGATTAATTCGAGTTATTTGAATCATTTATTTAAATTTTTATTTCTAATAAAAGAAAAATATTAGTTCGGAAAACATATATTTACCTCTTTTCAAACATTTAATTAAAATTTTCAAACTCAATTTCAATATATTCTTTGTTTCAGCAGGTGAGGATAAAGGTCGATCTTGTTATTGAAGCTGTTAAGGATATTTAGTAATAAATTATAGTTTACCATATATATTATATTTGATATTTTATTATAAGGCAAATATTAGATATTTGTCTTATTACCCTAGGTATCTTTCCATTTATTACTATTTCCATATCTTTGTAATTTATTTGATTATAAATAAGATAACTTTTATACCTAAATGGTGTGGTGGATTAATCAAACACTCTCAAAGCCTAATCCTCTTTTCGTTCTGATGAAGAGATTTGGGCGGAATTGTTCTTGACGGAATTGTTTTGAAATCAGCAATAAATTTATAATAGATGGGTTGAAATTTATAATAGATGGGTTCATCTCAACCCAATCTAATCAGAGAAGAACCCATAAATCAATTTAATTTAGTGAACTCAACCAAACTCAAATGAGTTTATGAGTTTATAGTCCAACTCGAATCTAAATGAATTCATAATTCCAACTATAACCTACACAATTCTAGTTGGGTTGGATAGATCTAATTTTTTGAACACCTCTAAAGCGGTATCCGTGGTTTGGGCATAGATTTGGGCTCATCACCAATTCGCTTACATCATTGTTAGATTCTTGAAATTTCCATTTGCAATCTCGAGACCCTAACACAGGAAATATATACATATGTATAAATTATTTAATAAAATATAGGATTGATGAAAAGGTAAGAACAGAAAAGGGAGTATTTTAAGAAAGAACACTGAATTTGAAAGCTCATTGTTTCCTCTAACAGTGCTTTACCAAAAAGTTACGATCACTCTGTCGCTTTCCTCAGTGTTCATCATTACAAACGGAAAAGGAACTAAAAAAAAAAAGAAAAAAAGTTCATCCTTTACGTTCTTCAATTCTCTTCTCTTCTCTTCTCTTCAACCCACGATTCTGCCAATTTAATACTAAATTACAACATTTTATCTTAATCTCTCTTCTTCTTTTGTTACTTAATTGCGTTCACTTTACGTTAATTAATGTTTAATCTTCTCAAAACAACCTCGTTTAAGCATACTATCACATGGGTCATGCCAGCAAACATGTTTACTTGTAGGAATCGGAATAGATTCGATGCTCGGTCATCTTTCTCAACTCTAACTCGTTTAAAATATAATTATCACTAATCTTAAAAAAACCCGTTTAAGACCCGAACAACTAGGTGGGTGTAATCTAAAGTTTCTCAATCCACATAGGTATGCTTTCAAAAAATGGATGGATTAGAGATGGAAACAAATGCAATAAATACGATGATTATTCCTCAAAGAAATGAACTAAAATCCATGGTCAAATTTGTGGTAAGCATTTGTAGACAAGATGTTTGAGAATGACATTATAAACACACATTATTATGATTAATAGGTTAAACAAACTATTAGCTCCCCCAACTTCTAAGGTTAGGAATCCCTTCCTTTTTTGAGTCTTCAAACAAAGTAGTACACCAGCTCATAACATGTTTGTTCGATATTGACATGATTAAGTTAAGAGCATGACACTGATACCACCTTAGGAATCATAACTCTCTACAGTGATATCATATTATTCACGTCATTCTTCTTAATTACACTTTTAATAATCTTACACGTCTAGTCCCCTAAATCTATGGATCCCACTACTCAAACTTTGGCAGCCTTATTTTCTGACCATTGAGAGAGAGAAGGAAGGAAGGATGAAGATGACTTTAGAGGTCACCCAAGAGCCAAGTTCAAAAAATGGTAATATAACCCTTCAAGGTCTCCAATTAGCCACTTCCCCTTTGGGACCCAAGTGGTGTGTGTGGTCTAGTGGCTTTGTATCTGGTGGTGGTTCACAGCCAAGGGTTCCCTATTTTGGTTTGCCTGTTGGGGTTCCCATCCGCCGCTTCTCAACCCTAACTCTAATCTTTTGCCTCTTTTGACTCTTCCAATTCAATTTCTTTCCCTCACCCTTCTTCATTGTCCTTTCTTTTTTGCTGCTTTTATTCAAAATCATTATCTTATAATCTCCCATTAATTTAATCCAACTTTTGTCGATCTTTATGCTATTCTATATCTTCCCGTTCAGAATTGTCGGACGATGAGTCCCACATTGGTTTATAAGTAAAGAAAAGCTATGAAAGTTGATGTTCAAAGTGGACAATATCATGTCATTGTAGAGAGTCGTGATTCTTAACATGGTATCATACTTTCACTCTACTTTTTAAATTAAAAGTTTGCGTCTTTAAACATATCTAGTTTTTGGGTCCTCTTTTAACACCTTTTTAGGCCGACCCATTTGAAGATAGTTTATGTTCAACGTTGACAATATCATGTCATTGTAGAGTATGATACCCACCCTCCACTTTTTGAATTTAAAGTTTGCGTCTTTTAACATCAATTCATTAAACATATCTAGTTTTTGGGTCCTCTTTTAACACCTTTTTAGGCCGACCCATTTGAAGATCAACCATTAGATTTGCTCAACAACTTGGTAATTAAAATACCCATTTGTTGGTTTGAATGGGATGGAGTAAAGAAAATAGATTAGGAATGTGTTTAGAGGGTAAAAATAATGGCATGGGGAAGAGATATAAGGCTTTGTAATGAGTATCAAATGGATGGATACAGGTTTAGATTCTGTGGTGGAAATGGGTTAGTCACAGTTTGAAGGATTTTGTTTGATAAGTCTATTGCTACCCATCAATCATTGTCACTTACTTTTCTTGTTTGTCATGCTTGCTGTCTGCTTTCAATCTTTGGTTCAACCCAGAAAACTATGAACACACCACAGGATAATCCTTTCTATCTCCTTTCTCTTTCTTTCATATTCATCAACAATCTTACATTTTTTATAAACAATTTTCGATCAAAAATCCTTTTCACACGACGAACTTTAACCCCGGCTTTTCAAGTATTTAAAAGATCGAGTTTATCGTCTATGAGTTTCAATGATAATGAAAAACGTTTCAAGTAATGAATCAAACAAAAGAGAGAGAGATCAGCTGCTTACGTTAGTTTGCTTCAATTCAACAAATGAATCTAAAATAATTCTCTTTTCGAGAATTACTTACGAATTATATTTTATAACGTATTTTGAATCAATCGAGCACGAGGTTATATGTTTCAATTTCTATAATCTCACTTCTTTTTTCAGTTATTTAATACTAATCTCTACTATACTTTTATCATAACTCATACATTAGAGTATATGTGGAGGAGAGTATTCTAACCTACGATCTTTTCAAGGTAGTGAAAATATCTTACGTGTTGAATGCGACCCATAATGGTGCCCTCGTCTAATGCCATTCCTGGACCTAATAGCAGATAGGTTGTGCTGTGCTGCTCCCATGCACACAGTCATTTGATAATTTCTTGAAGAATTTTAAACGTTATATATATATTTATTAGTCTAAGTATATACATTTTTATGTCAGTTGACTTACGTTTACGTTAGCATAGATATTTATTAGTCGGAGTAAAAAATTCTATTATAGTTCGATTTATTTATTTATTTATTTAATTTTCAAGTTGAATTTAGAAATTTATTTAATTTGACTTTAAGAGGGGCATTAATTACACTAATTAAGTTTATTAGAAATAACATTTAATAAAAGTACAACTTTTTTTTCTTTTTCAAAACACTTATTATTCTCTCTTACTTTATTTTCCTTTTTCTTATTATTAGTCATTAATATATTTTAAAATAATAACTCTCATATTTAAAATTTTTATTTCGATGAATTTATTTGTCCCTTTTTAAATGAATAAAAATTAAATAAAATACATGGTCGTGAAAATACTTAAAAAATATGATTTTATTTATTTATTTATTTTTGTTGTCGTATATACAACGGTCCCGTTATACACATTAAAACAAAAATTTAAAAACTTATTAGACTTTTCATTACCTAAAACCTATTTTTAATCATGTACCAACTTTTGTTTGATTAGTTATCTAACATATTTTCTACATTATATTTTAAACGAACAATTTTAAAAAAATTTAAAATAAAGTTTGTTTAATTTATTATTTAACCTAAATTGAATAAATATTAAAAGAGTATAAACTAATTTTTAGCCAATAAAAAATATTTTTAATAAAGTTTTTCATCCTATTTGACCATACATTTAAAAAAGTAATTAAAATAATAATTTAATCAATTTATTTACTCTTAGCTTATTAAAAAATTAAAATAATAAAATATGTGAAAATAATATTAGATTTTAAAGAATTTTTTTGTAAGTTAAAAAGTAAATTAAAGAGTGATAATTACAAAAAATAAATAAATAAAATCAATATTCTTATTTCCCCTTAGCTTCCTTTTTACAGTTGGACTGAAATTGACTAAAATTAATTTAAAATTAATTTATAAAAACCCACGTTTTACAAAAAAAATTACCCCAAATGCATATTGTTTTTATATTTAATAGAAAATACCAGGTGCCACGTAGTAATGGTCAATAAAGTTTTAATATATATATATATATTTTTAAATTCACTTTTTAAATTGTTTGCTTTACACTTTTTGATTGAGAGAGAGCCATCTATAAAAGAAATGGTAGAAAATAATATTATGAAATATCTCGTGCCACGTGGGATTAGATATTTTGAAATATTAATTATTTAGGTAAATTTTAATTAACTAACTCAACCATTTCTCTTACTATTTTATATATTTGGTTTAATAAATTAAAATGCATTTGAATTCCATTTCTTTTATATTTAATACATTTTCCAAATAATAATAATAATATATATATATATATATATATATATATTTTTTTTTTTCTTTTTATCGTGTGGCTGTAGACGGCTGAGACTACGGTCTACAGCCACCACAGATTCTGTTTCATGGTTCTGTGCTATTACCGCGTCGGGCTCGCCCAGGGAAGGCAGATGGTAAAACGGCGTCATTTTGAAGGACACAGCCCACTGGAATTTCGTACCCAATGGGCCGGGCCCCACATTTGGGTTCGCTTCATGGTCCTCATCCCTATATAAACCCACATCCCCCTCTTCACTTTCTTCCACCTCCAAAATTTCAATTCAAACCATAACTTCAAGGAAGGCGGCGGCGGCGGTGGTGGTGGTGGTGGTGAAAAAGCTTTGATCATTTCTTCTTCTTTTTCTTCTTCTCTACCTTCTCTCATTTTTTCCGTATCAAATTCGTCGATCTCTCATGGCGGCTTCCGTCGACAATCGTCAATATGGACCTCTCCAGCCACCGCTTAGTGGCGTCGTTAGGTCATTCAAGAATGGTCCTAACCATCGATCCGACTCTCCCGTTCGTGGCTGTAACTTCCCTAATTCCAACGTTGATTTTAATAACAACCGTCCTTTGAAAAGCTCCGTCAAGATACAAGAGGCGGCGGCGGAGGAGGAGGAGGAGGAGATGGAGGATTCGTGTAGCGAAGATGAGAATGAGAATGAGTTTCGTGATTTGATTGTGAAGGGAAACCGTGAACTCGAGCCGTCGATTTTGGATCACAGAGATGAAGGCACGGCTGATAATTGGATCGAGCGGAATGCTTCCATGGTCCGTCTCACAGGGAAGCATCCCTTCAATTCTGAACCGCCTCTTAACCGTCTGATGCATCACGGATTCATCACGCCTGTTCCTCTCCACTACGTCCGTAACCACGGTGTGGTCCCCAAGGCGAAATGGGCCGACTGGACCGTTGAGGTTTGCGGACTTGTCAAACGTCCCGCCAAGTTCACCATGGACCAACTCCTCAACGAATTCCGCTTCCGTGAATTCCCAGCCACACTCGTCTGCGCTGGAAACCGACGGAAGGAACAGAACATGGTGAAACAGAGCATCGGATTTAACTGGGGAGCGGCGGGTGTGTCTACGTCGGTATGGCGTGGTGTCCCACTTTGTGCCGTGTTGAAACGATGCGGGATATTGAGCCGTAAGAAAGGGGCACTGAATGTATGCTTTGAAGGAGCTGAGGATCTTCCTGGTGGCGGTGGGTCAAAATACGGAACCAGTATCAAGAAGGAACTAGCCATGGATCCAGCTAGAGACATCATTCTCGCCTATATGCAAAACGGCGAGCAATTAGCGCCGGACCATGGCTTTCCGGTGAGGATGATCATTCCGGGATTCATCGGTGGTAGAATGGTGAAATGGTTGAAACGAATCATTGTGACAACCAAAGAATCCGAAAACTATTACCATTTTAAGGATAACAGAGTCTTGCCTTCCCATGTCGACGCGGAGCTCGCCAACGCTGAAGGTAGTTAATTACTCTTCTCATTAATAAACAAGACAACGTTAAATCAAGTTGGTAATTGATTAATTAATTAATTAAATTAATGAATATGCAGCTTGGTGGTACAAGCCGGAACATATAATCAACGAGTTGAACATAAACTCAGTGATAACCACGCCCTGTCATGAGGAGATTCTGCCGATCAACGCGTGGACCACTCAGAGGCCCTACACCTTGAGAGGCTACTCTTATTCCGGTGAGCCGCTGTTGTAATTGTTTTTTTAATTCCATGGAGAGATCCAAACATTACACGAATTTTAATTTGGAAATTTGAAAAACTGTTAGGCGGTGGGAAGAAGGTGACGCGTGTGGAGGTGACGATGGATAGTGGAGAGACATGGCAGGTGTGCACGTTGGACCATCCGGAGAAGGCGAACAAGTATGGGAAATATTGGTGCTGGTGTTTCTGGTCGTTGGAGGTGGAGGTGCTGGACTTGCTCAGCGCTAAGGAAATTGCCGTCCGGGCTTGGGATGAAACCCATAACACCCAGCCGGAGAAACTCATCTGGAACCTCATGGTGTGTAATTTCACTCTGTATTGGGTTTATATTAAAATTTGAACATAATTAACGATTTGGGGAATTTGAATTTTGTTCAGGGAATGATGAACAATTGTTGGTTCAGAGTGAAAACCAATATGTGCAAGCCTCACAAGGGTGAAATCGGTATCATCTTCGAACACCCAACGCAGCCCGGCAACCAATCCGGCGGATGGATGGACAGAGAGAGACATCTGGAGATTTCCACTGAATCAAACCAGACATTGAAAAAGAGTGTCTCCACTCCATTCATGAACACCGCCTCCAACACGTACACCTTATCCGAAGTCAAAAAGCACAATTCCCCCCAATCCGCCTGGATCATCGTCCACGGCCATGTCTACGACTGCACTCGTTTCCTCAAAGACCACCCCGGCGGTTCCGACAGTATCCTCATTAACGCCGGCACCGACTGCACCGAAGAGTTCGACGCAATCCACTCTGACAAAGCCAAGAAAATGCTCGAGGACTATAGAATCGGGGAGTTAATCACCACTGGCTACGCGTCCGACTCCTCCTCCAATTCCCCTAACAACTCCACTCATGGCGCGTCCAACTTCTCCCACTTAGCCCCCATTCGAGAGGCTCCAGTATCACGACGCGTGGCGCTCGCCCCTAACGAGAAAATCCCCTGCAAATTGATTTCCAAGACCTCGATCTCACACGACGTGCGTGTGTTCAGATTCGCACTACCCGGTGGTCAGGACCAGGCTCTCGGATTACCCGTGGGGAAGCACATTTTCATATGCGCCACAGTGGACGGCAAGCTCTGCATGAGAGCCTACACGCCCACTAGCTCCATAGACGAAATGGGGTTCTTCGAATTGGTGGTGAAAGTATACTTCAAAGGCGTGCACCCAAAGTTCCCCAACGGCGGGATCATGTCGCAGTATTTGGATTCCATGGAGGTCGGATCCACGCTGGATGTGAAGGGTCCACTCGGCCATATAGAGTACACAGGGCGCGGCAACTTTATGGTCCATGGCAAGCCCCGGTTCGCGAGACGGCTTGCCATGCTGGCAGGCGGGACCGGAATAACCCCAATATACCAAGTGGTGCAAGCGATATTAAAGGATCCGGAGGACGAGACGGAGATGTATGTGGTGTATGCGAATCGGACGGAGGATGATATTTTGCTGAGGGAGGAATTGGACACGTGGGCGAAGAAGAACCAGAGATTGAAAGTGTGGTACGTGGTGCAGGAGAGTATTAGAGAAGGGTGGGAATATAGCGTTGGGTTCATTACAGAGAATATTCTGAGAGAGCATATTCCGGCGGCGGCGGAGGACACATTGGCATTGGCTTGTGGGCCGCCGGCGATGATTCAGTTCGCAGTGCAGCCCAATTTGGAGAAGATGAATTACGATACCAAGAATTCGTTATTAGTGTTTTAATTAATTAGTGGAAGGAAGACAACCAAAATAAATAAATTGGTTTTTTATATTTTTATTTTCTTCAATGAAAATCCAAAATTGAGGAAAAAAGTTGGATTCGTTTTGTAAAATAATGAAATATATGTGAATATTATAATAATTGTAAATACTCTTATTTTCTTTCTTTTTTTTATTTATTTATTATTTGGATGTATTCGTTTTGTAAAATAACGATAATTATAAGAAGCTTGTCGTTTTCCTCTTATCATTTATTTTATTATTTTGACGAATATATTTAATTAACGAAAAAGAAAGAAATTTATTAATTTTGAAGGGTGGGCGAGTGAAATGACAAAAATGCCAATCAGAAACCAAATTGTCCAGTTGGGGACTATGGACTTGAAAGGACAAGAGATGTAAATTAAAACACGGCACGTGAAAGTGAGAGATCGTTTTGTTTTATTTGCCAAACTCGTGCTTTGGAAAATTGGTGTTACAAAATTATTGAATGCCCATTTTCAATGCCTTCATTAATTCCAAACTTACTGCATCCACATTTTATTTCTTTAATAAACTTTTAAAAATTTCAACAAAATTGACATTTAAAACCTTTGGTGATAAGATACGTGTAGATTTAAACGCATGTTGTAATAATTAAAATATGATATCAAAATTCAAGCCCATTTTACGTACATGCGTAAAGATGTTCATTTAACCTGCATAGTTATGAAAGTTTCTTTCTCGACCGACTTGATGGACATCTCAATAAGATTAGATTAAGATAACCGAAACGTATAGCGTAGATGTGAGAAAGAACGGAGTTAGAATCCCGAGGGATAAATGGTGCATGTGATAGTATTATTAAGTAACAGTAGAAAATATGAAGGGTTGGCGGCGTCTCAGGGCGACATGGAATGAAAGTGCCCCATGTTGTTTGGGGAGCTGAAAGGCCAATTAGAAACCTAGTTTCCGCGCAGCCATCCATCCATCCATGTCTCCACAATCTCCGGACCCCTCTTTTTCCTCCACTTTTTTATGGCCGCCACACGCGCATCTCCTCCCCTTTCCACTTTTGGAACTGAGTCCCACATTGGTAATAACAACCAAGACGGTAAAAAATTACTAAGACTTCAAAGGAGTCGAGCCTCGATTAAGGGGAGGCGCACTTTGTTCGAGGGAAGGTGTTGGATGATGGAAGTCCCATATCGGCTAATTTAATGAATGATCATGAGTTTATAAGTGAGGAATACCAACTCCATTGGTATGAAGCCTTTTGGGGAAGCCTAAAGCAAAGCCATGAGCACTTATGCTCAAAGTGGACAATATCATACCATTATGGAGAGTCGTGGTGGTTCCTAACAGATGTCCCCATCCATTTCAAATTTAGCGGCACAAATTTAAGATAATTAAAAAACGCTAATTTGACTCACCCACTAACTACCCATAAAAGAAAGGCAAGTGGAATTGAATTGGTAGTCCCATGTTAATGTGGAAGGCAGCTAATTAGACAAGTGACAGCCAAATATGAATTGTTTAAGGGATTAAAAATGATATTGATTTGGTAATGTTTGGTATAAAATAAAAACCATATAGTATAATTATAATATAATATGCATTTAGATTCTGTACTGGTTACACCATAAAAAATGACTCCAAAGTCATTGGGTGGAACAAAGTTGGCGTATTATTCATTGTCTTGCCTGCTTGCTTGCCTGCCTTTTCTATATAAATTTATGATATTTATAAAGCTGAAGATACCCCTTGTCACAGGGGCACCCACAATATTTAAGTTTAGTCAATTGCATCTTATTCAATATATATATTCTTTTTTTTTTAATTAAAAAGTGTTTTATAAAGTGAAAAAGGAATGTTTATTTTATTTTTTTCCATATATTTCCCTTTTACTTTATTTTATATATATATATATATATATATATTTTGTCGGTAATTATTTATGGTAATAGACGGATCAAGTCTATATTGTTGGTTTTGGTCCATTACGTATTGATATTGGACTCATGATTTTAAGATGTGTCTATTAGGGAGAGGTTTTGATAGACTTATAAGAAATATTTGGTTCCCTTCTCCAATCTACGTGGGATCTCACAATCTACCCTTTTTGGGGGGCCTACCGTCGATGTTTGACTTAGATACATTTTGTAATAGCCCAAGCTCACTGCTAACAGATATTGTCTGCTTTAACCCATTACATATCGCTGTCAGTCTCACGATTTCAAAATGTGTCTGTTAGAGAGAGGTTTCCACGCCCTTATAAGAAATGCTTCATTTCACTTTCCAACCGAGGTGGGATCCAACAATCCACCACTTTTGAGGGTCTAGCGTCTACGCTCGCACACTGTTCGGTATCTGACTTTGATACCATTTGTAACAACTCAAACTCATTGCTAGTAAATATTGTTCGCTTTGGTCCGTTAGCTTAATGGTTAAAACGGGTTCGTTAAGGAGAGGTTTCCACGCTCTTATAAGAAATGATTCGTTCTCCTTTCTAACTTATGTGAGATCTCACACCGTTTAAAATAAATGGAAGAGTTAAAAGAAATGAGAACAAGTTGAGTTGAATTATAAAAGGATAAAAGAACGGTCACGTTTAGCGGTCAGAAATTATTGGACAAGCTACCATGCTCTTATGTCTCAATAATTATGAGCGACAACTATGGTATTAAAAATTCATTGCCATGTCGACGTTGTTACATATTTTCACATATTCGTTGACATTCACAAATATAACAGTTTTTTTTAAAACCCTAATGGTTCCTAGTGTTGTGGGGATGCAATTAATTTGCATTAAGCTTAACGTTATGGCACTTCGGTGTTAAAGAATATGAGGTCTCATATAGGTTGAAAAGGGTAACGAAGCATTCCTTATGAGGATGTGGAAACCTCTCCCTAGTAGATACATTTTAAAACGGTGAGGCTAACGAGGATACGTAACAGGCTAAAGCGGACAATATCTACTAACGGTAGGCTTGACCTGTTACAACTGGTATCAGAGCCAGACACTGGGCGGTGTGCTAGCGAGGACGCTAGGCCCCAAGGGTGGTGGTCACATTTGTTGAAGAGAGCAATGAAACATTGCTTATAAGAGTATGAAAACTTCTCTCTAATAGACAAGTCTTAAAACCACGATACGTAACTAGCCAAAACAGACAATATCTACTAACGGTAGGCTTGGACTGTTACAACTAGTATCAGAGCTAGACACTGGGCGGTGTGCTAGCGAGGACGCTAGGCCCCAAGGGGGGTGGATTGTGATGTCCTACATCTGTTGAAGAGGGGAATGAAACATTTGTTATAAGAGTATGAAAACCTCTCCGTAATAGACATGTTTTAAAACCGTGAGGCTGACGATGATCCATAACCGGCCAAAACAGACAATATCTACTAACGGTGGGCTTGGACTCTTACAACTGGTATAAGAGCTAAACATTAGGCAATGTGCAAGCAAGGACGCTAGGCCCCAAGGGGGGTGGATTGTGATGTCCTACATCTGTTGAAGAGGGGAATGAAACATTTCTTATAAGGGTATGAAAACATCGCCCTAATAGACATGTTTTAAAACCGTGAGGCTAACGACGATACATAACTGGCCAAAACAGACAATATCTAACGGTGGGTTTGGACTATTACATAAGATCACACGGACAGAGAAGAACCTAAGGCCAAAGCTAAGTGAGTCAACCCATCGGATCACGGTCCACACCGAAGGTTTTGACCACCCTTCCTCAAGTAGGGTTAAATGATTCAATCTACGAGAAATCAAGTTCAAGAAAAAGGTTTTTGACAATACAAGGAGCAATTAGAAAACCCTAAACCGATCGTATAAAGTAAACGAGAGATCTTCAACATCGCACAACCCTACCTTTGAGTCAAATCCATATTTTCTTCTTTCTTTCAATTGGGTATTGATTTAATGTTTGAAACGCATTGTACTACACCAAACCAATGAGTATATAAAATTATGCATCAACATCAAACAGTAATGAATAAATAAAAGGTCTTGTAATTGGAGGATAGAGTGTCGTGTTCCTCCCCAGGCGTGATTGAAGCGTTAAATCAAAGAAAAGAGGCCTACAAAAAATGCATGGCCCTCTCCACTCCTAACTAAAAATATCAACAAATACTTCCACTCTTCCAACTCCACATCATCACTTCATCATTTTTTATACCTCATTCCAAATCAAACCATTATAGATACAAAATAATAAATGATTTGTTCAACCATAATATATTAAAATATAACTTAAATACATTAAAATCACTACATAATATATTAAAATATAACTTAAATACATTAAAATCACTACATAATTCTTACCACATAAACATAAATTCAAAATTATTATCCTAATTAAAACATTAAAACACCAGCAACGAAGTCTCTAAGTCATACTCTAAATCTTTCAATATGGGCTTCACTGTCAACTCAATCATTGGCGGCGGCCCACAAACCAAAGCCAAACTCTCCGGCGACCCCATCGGAATATGCTCTCTCAGAACACTTTCCTTAATATACCCCACGCTGTACGGCCACCCTTCTTTAACGCCATCCTTCACCACGTACCATATTTTCAATCTCTCATTCTCCTTCGCCCACGTGTCCAATTCCTCCCTCAGCAGAATATCCTCCTCCGTCCGATTCGCATACACCACATACATCTCCGTCTCGTCCTCCGGATCCTTTAATATCGCCTGCACCACTTGATATATGGGCGTTATCCCTGTCCCGCCGGCCACCATCGCCAGCTTCTTCGCGAATTTGGGCTTTCCGTGGACCGTGAAGTTGCCGCGGCCCAGGTATTCTATGTGGCCCAGTGGGCCTTTTACGTCTACGATTGAGCCCAATGGGAGTGAGTCTAGATACTGTGACATGAGGCCGCCATTTGGGAAATCGGGATGCATATTCTTGAAGTAAACTTTTACGACTAAGTCAAAGAAGCCCATTTCGTCAACGGAGCTTGACGGCGTGTAGGCTCTCATGCAGAGCTTTCCCTCGATATTGGCGCATAAAAATATGTGCTTTCCGACGGGTAATCCCAAAACTTGGTCTTTTGAAGATAGACCGAACCGGAAAATTCTCGTGTTGTGAGATATTGAAATCTTCGATATCAATTTAACCGGGATTTTCTTTCCTGGGACCAGTGCCACGTGTTGTTCAACCGCTTCGGATGATGACGTCTTCTCTTCACTGTCGTTTTCGGTCAATAAGTCGCCGATCATGTAGTCTTCCAGCATGTTTATGGCTTTGTCGGAGTGGATGGCGTCGAACTCTTCCGTGCAGTCGGTTCCGGCGTTGATGAGGATGCTGTCGGCGCCGCCGGGATGGGCTTTGAGAAACGGAGTGCAGTCGTAGACGTGGCCGTGGACGACGATCCAGGTGGATTCCGGCGTGTTGTGGGTTTTGACTTCCGACATGGGGAATGTTTTGGCGGCGGTGGTCTTGTTTTTGTCGTTTGTGGGTTTTGAGGAAGGTGGGTCGGTGGGATTGATTTTGTCCTTTTCCTTCCAGCCGCCGGACTGGTTGCCGGGGAGAGTTGGGTGGCGGAACACGATTCCCAGCTCTCCGTTTTGGGGTTTGCATACGTTAATCTTGATTCGAAACCATGAGTTGTTCATCATGCCCTAAATTCAAATTCAAATTCAAATTCAAATTAATTTATTATCAATTCCATTATTATAAACAAATCATTAATTTTATTGAAAGTGAAATACAAAATTACCATGAGATTCCAATTGAGGTTTTCTGGTTGGGTGTTGTTGGTCTCATCCCAAGCTCGGACAGCAATCTCCTTGGAGCCAAACAGCTCCACAATTTCCACCTCAACCGACCAGAAAATCCAGCACCAATACTTCCCATACTTGTTGGGCTTCTCATGGTACTCCAAATTACATATTTTCCACGTCTCCCCACCGTCCAACGTCACCTGCACCCGTGTCACTTTCTTCCCACCACCTTTACCATGGCACCAATCTTATAATTAGTCTCACGTGGAAAATAACAACCAACCAAAGTACGTGGAAATTATTAATTAAATTTGCTCACCCGAAAATGCATATCCCCTCAACGTGTACGTCGACTGGGTCATCTTTGAACTGATCAATAACGTCTCGTCATGTGACGGTGTTGTTATCACCGAGTTTATGTTCATCTCGTAGACAACATATTCCGGTTTATACCACCAACCTAAATAATATGAAACAATCAAATTAATTTTATTTCTTTATGGATCTTTTTAACCTGAGTTAGTAACTGAACTTTAATTTAACGTTTAATAAATTATGGATTTGTCTTAACAATAATACCTTTAGCATTTGCTAGCTCGGAATCTACGTGAGATGGAAGCACACGATTGTCCATAAAATGATAGTAATTGTCAGATTCTCTATTAGTGACGATGATTCGTTTGAGCCACTTGACCATACGACCACCAGTGAACCCTGGTACAATCATCCTCACGGGAAAGCCATGGTCCGGTGGGATAGGGTCACCATTTTGCATGTAGGCTATTATGATATCTCTTGATGGGTCCATTGCCATTTCTCTTCTTATGCTCGTGCCATAGGTGCAGCCTCCTCCGCCAGGGAGGTCGTCAGCACCTTCCATCCATACATACAAGGCTCCTCTATGACGGCTGAAGATGCCACACCGTTTCAATACTTCGCGTAATGGCACGCCCCGCCAAAGTGAGGTAGAGGTCACAGCGGCTCCCCAATGGAACCCAATAGTTTGTTTGAACATGTTCTGCTCCTTTCGTCGATTGCCCGAACAAGTTATAGTAACGGGAAACTCGATAGATCTAAATTAAAGAATATAAAAAAAGAGTTAAAAAGTTGAACATAGGAGCTAACTTTTTTATATAATTAAAATTTCAAACAAATATGCATCAATTTAAATAAACTATTATAACCAAGTTAGGAGATTTTGAGTTGAATGGACATTTAACCACCTGAAGTCATTGACAAGTTGTTGGAGTGTGAATGTTGTCGGATTTTCGAGGAGTCCGATGATTTCAATCGTCCAATTAGACGAGTCAGCCTTTGGAACCGGACCGTGGTTACGAACATAGTGAAGTGGGGCCGGGGTGATGAAGCCATGACGCATTAGACGGTCCAACGGCGGCTCAGAGTTAAAGGGGTGTTTTCCGGTAAGACGGATCATGGAAGGATTTCTGATGATCCCATTGTCCGCCGTGCCCTCATCCCTTGGATCAAGAACCGACGGCTCGATTTCCTCCTTACCCTTTCGGATTAAATCCCGAAAGTAATCATTGTTGTCATCGTGGCGATCAAAGGAGGAATCGTCATCGTCATCGTCATCGTTAATAGTGAGAGTTATTTCAGGATGGCGTTTGATTTTGAAACTAGGGGACCGTAATGAGTTGCAGCGTTGAGCTAGAAAGTTGCCATTGGTGGGTGGCTCCATGTCGAGGGTTTTGTGATCAACCGTAGCCGCCATTGAAGCTTGTTTGAAAAACAAGTGAAGAAGATTAAGATTTGAGTGGTGAATATGAAGGTCCATGAAATGGGGTTTATATAGAGACTCCAACAACACGGGAAGGAAATCCAAGTAATTAAATTAAAATATGTTCGAGGGCTCCTACTTTGAATATTCCACTTTACTTGGATTTGTTCTTCCTCATTAAAAAAATTTAATCAAATTTGGTCAATCAATTGGAGCGCCCATTTGAAGCTATGTTTGGGACGGAGGATGCTCGGAATTTTCTACCCGGGAAAATGTCTTTTAGTTCTCTGTTTCAAACATGATCTGTTTACTATCTATCACTTACATATTGTTGAGGATTATTGGGAGTGAGTCGAAGTCATGAGAGTTTATGCTCAAAGTGGATAATATCATATCATCGTGGAGAGTCGTGATTCCTAACCTATACCTATAATCATTTATCTTCTCTAATCAAGTTGAAATTTTTAAGTTTATTAAATAAAGACATATTCTTAAGACAAGTTTGATTTACATTTGTTCATTTGTTCAATTAAATTTTGAAGAAAAAAGGGTAAATTCGTTTAATTAAGTTGATTTGATTGAATCAAATAATAATAAAAGTTGAATTAAATTAAACTTAACCAAAAAAAAAAAAAAAAAAAAAAAAAAATCAACTTTCCAAATTTTATGGCATTCATTTAATTTAATTCTAATTTCCTGCATGTAGATTCAGTCCTGTTGAGCATTGAAATTGAAATTTGAATTACCTGGTACGTTCAACATGTTGGACATATTAATTTAGTGACATAATTTAATTATTTATTTAATTATTTATTGTTTTTACATTTGTTCAATAACACGGTCATGACTTTAATATTTAAAATTAAGTTTTTACTCATTTGTGTTGAAAGATGATAGTCCCACATCGGTTAATTTACAGAATGATCATGAGTTTATAAGTGAATAATACTAACTCCGTTGTTATGAGTCGTTTTGGGAAAGTCCAAAGTAAAGTCATAGACAATATCATGTAAAGAGTAGTGTTCATCTAATTGAATTTAAAATAAAAAATAAAAAATTAGTCCAACAAATAGAAAATAAATTTAAATTTTAAAATTTAAAAACTAACAAAATGAGGCGGCAATTGGGGAAATATTGTAGTGAAGTACGTGTTGACAAATTCCAAGTCAACGTAATAAAAGGTAAATTGTTATTTTGTTATTTTATTTGAAGTCCCATTAATTTGTGCCGTTGTTTTTCCAATTATTAAGGGGGAATTCTTCGCTACCTCATGGCTTACATGATATTATGTAGTCCTCACCGCCTATTATTTATATATAAATTAAGCAATAAAATATGGCTAATATGAATATGATATAAATTAAAACCAATTTTCTTTTAATTATCCAGTGTAAAATATTTATTATTAATTTAAATATATCTGTTTATTCTTTTACCATTTTTAAATGTCCAAAATAATTGAAATGAGATATTTGAATATAAAAATTAAAATAGAATAAAAAATAGATGGGAGGGATATTAATTAGATAATCTTCACTTTTTATACGTTTGAACTATGATAAGCGCTAATTTCTTACTCATTTAATTTTTCTTATTAAAGAATACATTAAAATTTTCATATTAACCAAATATTAATCATGTGACTGAATTTATCAAATATTATTTTATATTATAAGTTTTTTGTTTCGACAATGAAGTGGGAGTGGCGTAATTGAGCTCAAATAATTTTATTTATTACAATAATAGATGTTTATGATTAATGTGCTAATTAATCACATTAAAAGATAATTAGTGCATTAAGAGTCGACGTGGTAATAGGACGCTTTTTGCTTTCAATACATTTATTTATTTATTTATATTAAAACACTAATTATATATATTGGTGTCATAAAAGTCAAATGAAAACATTTAAAATATATATAAATAAAGTCAACAAATATATTAAAATTCCCAAGATTTTGTTTTTGATTTTCCACGTGTCTACCTTCCGTCATTTTCTGTCTTCTATTATCTATTTAATTGGTTATCTATGATTTTTGAGTTATAGATGAAATACTACAAAACTATAATCCATAATCAATATTATTTTATGTAATTTTCAATGTCCCATTTAAATACATGTTAAATGTGTTTAATATAACACACTAAAAAATTATTATTACATAAATACACGTATTAATAATCAATAAATTAAATTTATGTCGTCCTTTTTTAATGTACCTGACGTCTAGAATACCAATTTTGATCGCATAAGTGTTTCACACATTTTAATAATGAATAAATCATTGATTAAATAATTAGCTTACTCTAACGTGTTATTTATTTATCACATTGAAAATTTTATACATATTCTTAATAATAATTATTTGATATTACTAAATTTTATTAAAAACTAAAACATATAATTAGTGAAATTTAATAAAGGAAAAATGTATATAAAAATCATATTATATAGAATTATTGTGTGTTATGGACTCGAATAAGATTAATGGATCAAGTAATTCTAGAAGAGCCCACGGATGTTTCTTAATGGGCTTTCTCGGGCGAGCGGGTTGGATTTGAAAATCGTGGGCTTCGTTTGGCCGAACAATACTTCGGCTCTCTGTTTCCCTCGCCGTCTGAATTCTCTCTTCCGCTTCACTGGAACCCTCCTCCGCCGAATAATGTTCGGAGTTCGTCGTTCCCTGGGGATTGTCTCCAATGATCTTCTTCATCGCTTCCGATCATTATCAGTGAGTTCGTTAACGTTGCGTAATTATTTGTTGATTGCGATGCGACAAGAGTAATAGGATCTAGGGCTTGTGAATCTCTGGAGTTTTGTTATTCGATTTGATTTTTGAGTTTAAAACATTTGTGCGTTGGAAGATTTTGAATGTTTGTCGATGATATGTGTAGATCGAGTCGATTCACATAAAAGCGGGTATGGAGATTCCCGATAACAAGCCGCTCAAATATGCGCTTCAGTACATTAATGGAATTGGCCGATCGAGAGCACCGCAAGTTCTTGCTGAGCTCCACTTGGAGAACAAGCTTGCCAAGGATTTAACTAAACGAGAGATTGTTGTTCTTGCGGACGAAATTTCTAAGTACATGGTCGGACATGAATTGGTAATTAGCGGCTCTCTCCACCATATTTCTTCCCATGAATTTCAAATATGTTTGCAGGGACTAACAGGATGTTTATTTTTTTGTGTCTGTGTTGCAGAATAAGTGTGTTAAGAAGGACATTGATAGATTGCAGGCAATTCAGTGCCACAGAGGGATTAGGCATGGTGAAGGATTGCCATGTCGAGGCCAACGAACAAAGACCAATGCTAGGACTATGAAGTCGAAGCAGATCGGTTCTGGAAAGAAGAAAGCTTCTCGTTGAAAATGGTTTTGCAATTCCTTCTCTTTTTAACATTTGTATAGCTTCATTTGCACTTGATACATCACATTTAGCATAAGACTTCAATAGCTGTTGAAATTATGAACTGGTTATTAACAAATGGTTCTGGAATTCCTCCTCTTTAGAAACGTTTAAATGCTTAAATTTGCATTTCTAATGGTTTAATTGCTTAAACTGTTCGTAATTTGTTCACTTCTCTTAATCTGTTTGTTTGAGGTTGTGTTAATTTTCACCATTTCAGAAGGCCCATATACCCAATATTAGATGCAATATAATAGACATACTATATGAAAAAGAAAAAAAAAACATTTGTTTAGCTGTACATTATTTTCATTGCATCTAGCTCATAGTTGGATCCAAAAGAGGAATTGATATCAACTTAGCACACCAATAAGTGTCGAGATAGATGATAGCAATGATAGGCTGTTAGATGTCTCAATCGCACTTTCCTTGGCAGTGGATTTTTGGGATTGAGTGGATTTTTGGGATTGTGTGGCACTCACTCTCAACACCGAGTGAGTCAAGCCAACTTGGATTTGTGTCATCTATAGTCATACAACATATGCTCAAGCCTTTAGAGTAGAGAGATTTTTGAAGGAGAGTTTGAAAGTAAAATTGAAAGGTTTGCTTGCAAAGAAAGAAACGCCACAACTTAAATATCATATAACTCGGGTAGGAAGAATTGGTAGGAAGACTTGACAACTAGTTGCATCTCCCTATTGTACATTTTGAGATGATTCATGGTCAGGATTGACAGGCCTAGACGTGATTTTGTCCCTATTGTACATTTTGAGATGATTGAGGACTGACAGGTCTAGACATGATTTCGCCGAATGGTCATACAATATCTAGGTGGGAGGAGTTAACGATTGGTTGTATCCCCTATAGTACATTTTGGGACGACAATCGCTGAATAGTCAACTGAATAGTCAAAATAATACAATATAGGATTGAAAGGATATGAACATGTAACCACGGGCAACCTGCCCTAACCAACATGATCATGATAGTAGGAAGATTAGTTTGAAAATATCCAATCTTCAACTTGAGTTGATCATGACCCATTTTCAAATTGAATTTAGATTAAATGATAAAATAATTAATATTTTAAATATGATTTATAATACAATTGTAATACATCATCCCTAAAATGAAAAGAAGCAAGTCAAGTTTCGAAGAAAAAGTAATAATTAAACTTGGGCCAAGCCCATTCTAAAACGAATAAGTTTGGGCCTGAGTTTTGGGCCAAGCCCATTCTAAAACGAATTAGTTTGGGCTGGCCTTTATCCACATTTTTGTAAGCGGGATGAAGAAGAGGAAGAAGAAGATAAGGTGGGCATTGAAACCAGAGAGCCGCTCGGCGTTCAATCGGATTGAAGAAATCCACTAATGTGCTGATTGCCGTCTGGTGAGTGAGAAGTTTGAAGAGAGGAGATAATGGCGCACACTTTAGCATTGCCCGTCGCTCCTTCGCTCTCCCTTATCTGCAATTCTCGAACCTCCAATCCTCTCTCTAACGCAATCTCCTTCCCCATTTCAAACCCTCGGGTAAATCTTCTCTTCTTTGGACTTCAACTATGGAGTTCGTTTCTTCAATTTTACCTTCTTCCTCCGTTCAATTACTTACGTCGGCTCTACAGTTTCCATTTCTATCGTTTCTTCGTGCTTCAATTCCATGTATTTTTTTCGATGTGGAGGGATTTTGCCCAATTATATTTATCCTGCGGAACTTGGCTATTGTCTTCTTGATTTCATATTGTATCTGTTTCTTGATTTCTGCATTCCCTTTGCCCGTGATTATTGCAGCTTGATTCTGTGAAACTATGATTACAGAACATACTCTCAACTCAGCATTTTTTTTTTTTTTTTTTGAATTTCCTTTTCTCAACTCATTTCTATACTCAATTTTTCCTTGGTTTCAGTATTAGACTCTACCTCTACACTTTCATTGAATAGTGTGATGAAACAAAAATTCTAAGTGAATCAAATTCAGGATCCTAAATCCCATTTTCCCTCACCCTTTCTGTGCATGATGGATTATAAAGATTAAGCAGATATAATTGGACGGAAAGAGTTGATTATGGCAACGAATGGCTGACCTTAGATGGAAATTTGACTTGCTAGTCTATGCTGGACAGGATAAAGTTCGTAACCCATTAGCTTAAGATTTTGAGTTGATTTGTGATTTAACTTGGTATCGGAGTAGGAGGTCCGGTGTTTAACTCCTACGAAGTTTCAAACTCACAAGATATCCCTGTTTCTTCTTGAATGATTGCCTCATTTTTCTTCCTTTAATTTTGAACCTTTCAGGTTCCTGGTCTTCAAATCAAGTGTGTCCGTGTTGGAGGAGTTGAGATACCAAACAACAAGCGAGTTCTATACTCCCTTCAATACATACATGGAATTGGGCGCAACAATGCTAAGAAAATACTGTTTGATCTAAACGTGGAGAATAAGATCACCAAGGACTTAGCTGAGGAGGAACTCATATCTATCAGAGATGAAGTTTCCAAGTACATGATTGAAGGAGATCTGGTCTCTCTCTTTCTCTATCTCTGTGTGTGTGTGTTAGAATTACAAACGTTGGTTGTCTCTGTTACTTTGCGAAGTGCTTAAAAATGTAATTGTTGGGTTTTGCAGAGGCGTTTCAACGCACTTGCCATAAGGAGATTGAAAGAGATTCAGTGTTATAGAGGGATTCGACACATCCAGGGGTTGCCATGCCGAGGGCAGCGAACGAAAAACAACTGCAGGACGTTGAAGGGTAAGAAGGTCGCCATTGCAGGGAAGAAGAAGGCTCCTCGTTGAGGCCTTTGCCATTGCATCTCTTGTAAAAGCTTAGAGACGTATTGTTTAAACTCTGGATTTGCATCTGATTTCCTCATGAAAATACTTTTGTGTTATTGCTGTGTCATGTTCTATCTTACAGATGCGCTCACCCTCTTCAAATGCTCGAGTAGTTAACGAGAGGTCCATTATTATAACTCATTTTACTAACACAATCTTTTGTATTGGATCTCTGGGGACGATGAACTAGTCTAAACCATCAACAAGATCGCTACTAAAATGATGTGCTTTGTGGAGGCATTGTTCGTCAGCGCCAGGCCTTGGACGTGGCATCAATTAGAATAAAGAGGCTTTGGGGAGAGAGAGCCGATTTCAATCGCAATAAAGTAAGTGGGTTTTAGTTCAAAATTTATTGAATGGGAAAATCTAAAAGTATGACTAAGTATCATGATTAGATTACTATACTATGTCCTTATTGATGATATGTACATACATGACATGTTTATTTTGTTATATGGGGATGATTAAGGGTTAGATTGTAACGACCCAGATCCATCGCTAGCAGATATTGTCCTCTTTGAGCTTTCCTTTCGGGCTTCCCCTCAAGGTGTGGGCTTTCTCTTTCGGACTTCCCCTCAAGGCTTTAAAATGTGCCTGCAAGGGAAAGGTTTCCACACCCTTATTAATAGTGGTATGTTCAATTGTTGGGATGACTTGTACATTATGGAGATAATTATAACTTCTTTAACTAATTTCTTATTAGAGAAATTTTCCAATTCTACAATAATACATGAATTTGTAGAAATAGAGTTGAGCTCTCAAATGCATGAATCTTATTTTAGGACTCCACAACTCATGTAGATGAACACCGAACAGGGAGAACTTGAGAATAGAAGAGAGAAAAGAGAACGAGAAATACTTGCTTACCTTCAAAGCAACTTAAGGGGTGTATATATATGATTTTTTTCGGTATATATAACTATATAGCTATAACCTTCTACCATATATATAGCGAATACTATATTAAATATTTATTATATATAAATATTTTAGTATAAATATCATTTAAGTAATTACTATAATTATGAGTAATCTAACATTCCTTCATAACCTAACCCCTCTTGAAAACTATGTGGGTGTGGTCAAGGGTTTTCCAACCACTCTCAAGTCGCCGTTGCTCTTTTCTTCATGATTTTCACCTACTAAAGAATTTAAGAACAATATTCATAACAAAAACATGATAAAAAGAACTATTATGAACTAAAAAAACTTAAACTAGCTTTTTTTTTTTTTTTTTTTTTTTTTTTTTTTTTTTTTTTTTTTTTTTTTTTTTTTTGCATTTAATGAACTCAAGTCAAAGTAAAAATATTTTACCTTCACGTTTGCATCATCATTAAAGGAGAGTAAAAAAATTGTGCCCATTTTTTTTGAAGCTCACACCACGCTCCCACTCCTACATTCATATTCATCTTCATTATTAAAAACATTAGTAAAAATTGTTAAACCTAAAATAGATCATAACTGTATATACTAAAATAGTCTAAGATTTACTAGTTGTTATGATTTGAAGGGTTTGAGATTTACTAGTTGTTATGATTTGAAGGGTTTGATTTGAAGGGTTTGTTACCAAATCTATGATTTATTGGTTTGTTACCAAATCATAGATTTGGAATGTAATCTTCATTATACGCATCTATAAATACATGAAGTCGTGACCCATATAGATCATCGTGCCATTCAATCTAACATGGTATCAGAGCCAAGGTTTATTTTTTAAACTCCTCGCCATGTCTTCTTCCTCCTCTCCATCCACCATCTCCAACACCGTCTCAACTACCATGGCGACTTTTGGCCTTAAACAATATCCAATCCCTCTACACCGTGTTGTCACAATTCGTCTAACCAAAAACAACTTCATCATATGGCGTGCCCAGCTCCTCCCCTACCTACGGAGTACGAAGCTTATGGGCTACCTCGATGGGACCAATGTTGCACCTGCCAAGCTGATCCCTTCCTCAACTGCTGCTGGTGCTGAGCTGGTCTCTAATCCGGCCTATAATCAGTGGTATGATCAGGATCAACAAGTCCTTAGCGGCCTTCTCTCCTCCATGTCTGAGGAGATTCTTCATGATGTGGTTGCCGCTACTACGTCCAAGGAGGCGTGGGATACCCTGCAGCGGATGTTTTCATCGTCAACTCGTGCTCGCACTACTCAGATTCGTGTTGAGCTCGCCACGTCCAAGAAACGAGATCAATCTGCTGCAAATTATTTTTGCAAGATCAAAGGGCTAGCCACCGAGCTGGCCGCCGCCGGCTCTGCCTTGCAGGATGATGATGTGATTGCGTATCTTCTCGCTGGTCTTGGCCCTGACTATGATCCCTTCGTCACCTCAATGACTACCAAGAGTGAAGCCCTCACCCTTGATGATGTGTTTGCACATCTAATGACGTATGAAGCTCGCCAACTACAACACCAGGCTGAACTTCAGTTAAATCTTGGATCTTCTGCCAATTATGCTAGTCGTGGTGGTCAGCAGAAGAATCGTGGGCGTAGGGATCGCGGTCGTGGTCGTTCTCAAGGTTATGCACCCTCTCGTCCTGCTGGTGATCGTCGTGGCCCTTCTGCTCGTCCTTCCTGCCAGATCTGCGGCAAAGTGGGGCATACTGCTATCCGCTGCTGGCATAGGATGGATGAGTCCTATCAAGATGAACCTTCTTCTGCTCCTCCTACGGCACTGGCGGCTACTTCCTCTTACAAGATTGACCCAAATTGGTACAGCGACACAGGCGCTACAGACCATATCACCAGTGACCTGGATCGTCTCGCTGTGCGTGAACGTTATCATGGAGGTGAACAAGTTCAAGTCGGCAATGGAGCAGGTTTGCGTGTTTTGCATACTGGTCATTCTCTAATTAATACTGCTACTCGTCCTCTTACGTTGCGTAATATTTTGCATGTGCCTGAAATTTCCAAACATCTTCTTTCTGTTCATAAATTTTCTCGTGATAATGACGTATTCTTTGAATTCCATCCTTGGCATTTTTCTATAAAGGATCGACAGTCGAGGAAAAGTCTCCTAAATGGGAGGTGTGAATCTGGTCTTTATCCTATTAAGCCATCCGATGTCGATAATCTCAAGCACGCCTTGGTGAGCAGATCTACTACTCACGCCCAATGGCATGCACGTCTTGGACATCCTTCATCTCAAGTAATAAAATCCATTTTGCGTCTAAATAATATTTCGTGTGCTAGTGAGTCATCTTTGTCAGTTTGTAATGCGTGTCAGTTAGCAAAGAGTCATCGATTACCATATACTAGTTCTTCCCATAGGTCTTCGTCACCTTTGGAACTTATTTTTTCGGATGTTTGGGGCCCTGCACCACCATCTGTTGGGGGTTTTAAATATTATATTAGTTTCATTGATGATTTCAGTAAATTTTCGTGGATCTATTTGATGCATGATCGTACAGAAGCTCCTCGTATATTTTTGCAATTCCAAGCTCATGTTGAGTGCCTCCTAGATACTAAAATCAAGTGGGTCCAATCTGATTGGGGTGGGGAATATCAGAAAATTCATAACACATTTTTTCGTTCCCTTGGAATTGGTCATCGTGTTTCGTGCCCTCACACACATCAACAAAATGGGTCTGCTGAACGCAAGCATCGTCATATTGTTGAAACTGGCCTAGCCCTTCTAGCTCATTCTCATGTACCTATTAAATTTTGGGACGACGCGTTTCTTACAGCCACATATCTCATTAATCGTCTTCCTACTCGTGTCATCGATAAAAAATGCCCCTTAGAGCTTCTTTTTCATACCCCACCAAATTACTCCTTATTAAAAATTTTTGGGTGTGCTTGTTGGCCTCATCTTCGTCCTTATAACAAACAAAAGTTCTCTTTTCGATCAAAGGAATGTGTCTTTCTAGGCTACAGTTCTTCACATAAAGGGTATAAGTGTCTTGACACAGATTCTGGTCGTGTCTATATATCTAGAGATGTCATATTTGATGAAAATGTTTTTCCATTCAAGAGAGCCTCACCTAATTCTTCCCCAATCATGCAGTCGACGCATAATGCCCCTGATTTGTGCACCTTGCATTTGGGTAATAGCAGTACTAATTTGGAGAATGATCACATGCATATGTCTGGGCCTACTAACTCTTTGGATGCAGAAAATTTGGTGTCTACATCAGCTTCGGAATTGCCGCAACAATCCTCCGCGTCGCTGCCATGCGAATCGGCGTTGGTTGTTCCGCCAATGATTGAGGCCTCGGCTCCTCCGCCAGCAGATGATATTGCGCAATGCCCGGTCGAATCCTCGGCCGTTGGTCAACCAACTGCTGTAGCATCGGTTGCTCCCCTCGCAACGGCTGATAGGGCCGTCCCCTCAAATGTGGATCCTGCACCTACTACTCATCCGTATGGTACTCGATTGAAGCACAATATCAAGGTGCGTACAGATGGAACAGTAACATATCTTGTAGCTCGGTCTTCTGCCTCTGAACCTACTTCACATATTACTGCTATTGAGCATCCCCTCTGGCGTCAGGCAATGAATGATGAATTTCAGGCACTTCAAAAAAATAAGACATGGCACTTAGTTCCTCCTCGTGCTGGTCTTAACGTTATTGATTGCAAATGGGTTTTCAAACTCAAACAAAAGCCAGATGGCTCTATTGATCGCTACAAAGCACGCCTGGTTGCTAAAGGTTTTAAACAGCAGTATGGTGTTGATTATGATGATACCTTTAGTCCAGTTGTTAAGCCCACTACCATTCGGCTCTTATTATCTCTTGCTATTTCTCGTGGTTGGGCTATTCGGCAGATTGATATTCAAAATGCTTTTCTTCATGGCCTTCTTAATGAAGATGTTTATATGAAGCAGCCCCCTGGATTTGTAGATTCTCAACACCCTGGTTATCTCTGCAAGCTGGATAAGTCGCTTTATGGCCTTAAACAAGCTCCGCGTGCCTGGTTTTCTCGCCTTAGCTCCAAACTATTACAGCTGGATTTTACACCTTCAAAGGCTGATGTCTCTCTTTTTATTTTTAACAAAACGGGCATTCAGATGTATATCCTCATCTACGTTGATGATATTATTATCATCAGCTCATCTTCTACGGCTACTGAGAAACTTCTTACACAGCTTCAGGATGATTTTGCCGTCAAGGATCTTGGTATTTTGAGTTATTTTCTTGGGATTGAGGTCCGCCATACTTCTAGTGGACTTATTCTGACACAACATAAATACATTCGAGATTTATTAGCCAGAACCAATATGCTCACCTCCAAAGGTGTGCCCACACCTATGCTTCCCAGTGAGAAGTTGTTATTGAATGGTGGTGAAAAGCTCTCACCTGAGGATACTACTCGCTATCGAAGTGTCGTTGGTGCTCTCCAATATTTGTCTCTGACACGTCCTGATATATCCTTCTGTGTCAACAGAGTGTGTCAGTTCATGTCCTCTCCGACTTCTATACATTGGGCGGCAGTCAAACGAATTCTCCGTTATCTACATGACACGATTGATATGGGTTTGTGTCTTACAAAGTCCAGCACTGATTTGTTGAGTGCCTTTTCAGATGCTGATTGGGCTGGGAATCCTGATGATCGTCGAAGCACTGGAGGCTATGTGATCTTCTTTGGTGGCAATCTTATCTCTTGGAGTTCGAGGAAACAATCGACAGTTTCTCGCTCTAGTACGGAAGCCGAATATAAGGCGGTTGCTGATGCCACTGCCGAATTAATTTGGATCCAAGTCCTCTTGCGTGAGCTCGGGATCTCGCAAGCGCGAGCGCCTAGCCTATGGTGTGACAACATTGGTGCCACCTACCTATCCGCCAATCCAATCTTTCATCGACGGACGAAGCATGTTGAGGTTGATTATCACTTCGTTCGTGAACGAGTATCGACTCGTCAGCTTGATGTTCGACTCATATCTTCCAAGGATCAGCTCGCCGATATCATGACAAAGCCACTGCCAGCTCCTTCTTTTAGCTATTTTAGGCGCAATCTGAACTTAGTAGTACATCGTCCAGATTGAGGGGGTGTTAAACCTAAAATAGATCATAACTGTATATACTAAAATAGTCTAAAATTTACTAGTTGTTATGATTTGAAGGGTTTGGTAAATTTACTAGTTGTTATGATTTGAAGGGTTTGTTACCAAATCTATGATTTATTGGTTTGTTACCAAATCATAGATTTGGAATGTAATCTTCATTATACGCATCTATAAATACATGAAGTCGTGACCCATATAGATCATCGTGCCATTCAATCTAACAAAAATAACTAATCAAGATGACTTATAATCCAAAGATATAGCCTTACAAAACAAATTTGGAACATATTTCATAGGGCATTCAACGCGAGATAACATTGAAAATTACAAATCACTTCTGATATAAACAAATCCAAAATTATTTACCCATAACGCTTTGAATATCGATGAACTTGAGAATTATGAGAGAGACCCATTACCAGAAAAACAAACCCACCACCAACCAGCAATTTCTAGAGATGATCAAAATATTATATATACAACCGAGTAAAAGAGGAGAGAATATTACTGCAGAAAAGTAAGCATTTCATACAGACATAGCCCTCCCCCTCCCTCCCTCCCTCCTCCCAAGAAAAAGGAGAAACACACAAGCAAACAAACATCCCCTCGTGTTTTCAATTCTCCCCAAACAAACTGCGGCGGTCGGGGAGACAATGAAAACACAACACCCACCACCACCCCCTTTCATCAACCTACAAGAAAAGAAAACCAAAACACAAACCAACTCCATGCCTGGCCACCTACAATGGAGAGCTCTCCTCCTCAACAACTCAACTTCTTGAGCGGCTTGCGAGGAAGACGAGCTATGCGCCTTCCGACATTAACCCTTCGGTAACAACGTCGACCGTTGCTCGCTGGAGATAACATCACAGGCAGATATTGATCGTTGCTACACCAGAAGATTTTGTTCTTGAATGCATTCTTTAAAGCTTCCTTTCCCTGAGTTTCCCATCGCAATGAAGCATTCATTTTACATTCTAAAACATGTAATATCAATAAAATGAATGAACAATTCATCAATTTCTACATGAACCTGAATCCTAGCCTCCGTTATCTCACAAATTTTCTTGTTGACATTAACATCCCATTTGTAGTTGTGATAAACTGCGCAAAACTGGGATGCAGCCATGGATGTAGTGAAATTTACAAACGCATAACCCAGATTCGACACTTTCCCTTCGTACCATGATCTCCTGTAAAGCCATAAATGATTACAACCACACTGAAATGGAGAATTGAACCAAAGAAGAATTATAAGATATTGATCATAACCCACATGAAATCCATTGGTAAATAAACGAAATCATATTCAGAAACGTAGAAATCAGGTCGAGAATCCCTTCGTTGGTTCATCACTTGACAGTATCTGTCCAACAACTGCAGAAGATCTCGCCGCCTGCTTTTCAACATTGTTCTTAAGTTAAAAAGGCAATAAATGTAAAGCTAAGACATAAAAAAGAACACAAAAGAAATGAATCTCGTAAAGAAATATTTCCAAATGAGGAGACAAAAAGCGAGAAAGGGCAGAAACCAGAGAAAGTGCAGCATGAAATCATTTAAAAACCCACATTCCCATTTTACCGACAAACAACAAAAGTAGGAATTAAGCCCACAACCCCACTTCTGATTCCACCTTTATCCTTCTCCAAGAAAATTCTCCGATCAAAGAACTAGCCACGTTCTTAAATTGTTATATTTTAGTACTATAATTCATTAAAAGAGGAAGAACAGTAGAACCCACTTGAACTGATTGGGAATGTTTTTGATCATCAACGTTGTAATTCCCGAGCAAGGAACAGTTTTCTCAACTGGGTCATCAACATCGGCGTTATTGTCCTCATCGCTACTGATTTTCTTCTCGACCCATTGCGGCGGACATTTGATATCTCTACTTTGCCCACTCGAAACGACAAACTCTCTTCCCAGCTTGGAATCCGCCACAGCGCAACCACCGAAACCCACAGCCGGCTGATACGACGGCCACACAACCTGCGGCCAGGCATTATAGCAGGAAACAGCCGGAAAACTATGAAACTGCCATGCGTAAGCAGAAGTGGCACGTGGGTAATACAAATTTCCATACCCCGACACAAAATGGGGCGAGGGCGGAGGCAGAAACGTTGGCGGTGCAGAGAGAAATGGGTCGGCATTAGGATTCAAGGGCTTGGACGGATAACCGGAGGCCATGGAAGAGTTGTGAGGGTAAAGAAAGTGGGGTAAAGGAACAGAGGCGTAAATGGGTTGGGGTGAAAGTGGGAGAGGAGGGTTAATATGATGAGGGTGATGAGGCATGGTTAGGGTTTGAAGGTTTTGTGGGATTTTCTGATGAAGATTGGAAGTGATAAGTATAATAAAGAAGTCATGTCAAGAGCTTTAAATGTTTGTTCTTTTTTTTTTTTTTACTACGAGACAGACAAAGACAGAGACAAAACTGAGTTTTGCTCCATCATCGCTTTGGCGGCGTTATTGGAAGAAGTGACACCAAAATGGGACACCATTTGGTTTTGTTTTTTGTTTCTTATTTTTATTGCGTGTTCCAGGCTTTGTAGAACAATGATTTCTTTGAAGATTTGATAAAAATAGGCACCAATTTTCGAAGATGAGTGAATTGGAATTGGAATTGGAATTGGAATTGGATGGATGGATATTGATGAGGGTCAAATCAAAGATCAATGGCAATCACAAATGGAAGATCCTATTTCACTTCTAGACTTCTCCATAATCATCATTTTCACTCCACCTTCTTCCATCAATCATCAATTTTTCATTCAAACTCCAATAGAAAATAAAAAATCAAATTATGTTAACTTTCTACAAACAAAATCAAAATACAATCTTATAAAAAAAAAACAAGTTTTTATATTTTGTTGATATGATATGCCAATAAATAAACATAACATGATAAATACTTATGAATAATTATGTTAATAAAGCTTAGGAATAAATTTTGATAGAGATCTAATAGCATATCAGTTATAAGAAATATCAATTTAATCTATGGAGCCCCATAAGAATTTACCCAGAACCTAATAAAAAATCCTCGTTTAAATTGAGAATGAGAGAAGAGGAGATTTTTTTTTTTTGTTAGCTAAACGGAGACGGAAAATATAGTCAAATTCTCCGTCTCCGTCCCCATCCCTAACCTAGTAAAATTCCCACTCGCCCCCTATCCTCCGCTCACTTTTTATATATAAATATAAATATATCGGGTAAACATAATATTAAAAATTGAATTTTTAAAATTTACTTAGAATTTTATATTATATTTTTATTTATGAAATATTAATTCATTTATCAGAATATATAATATATATATATATATATTAATAGAGATTAATATATTTTAAAATACATATATCTAAAAATACAGGAAAAAAGTCCGCAGAAAACCCATAATATAGGGTTTGGTTGTCCTCCCTTGGCTATTTAAAGCTAAGCTTAAAATTTATCCATACTTCAATTTAAATCCTATTTTAGCTAACAGGTATTTAAAAAAACTCCTCAAATAAAGCCTAAATTTTAATAACATTCAAATAACTATAGCTGCATGAACTCGTGGCCCCATTCAAAGAGCTCTGTTTAGCCAATAATTCCAAAATGTGTTATAAACTTGAGTTTTTCTTTTCTTGGCTCACATGAACTGCCATACACAAAGGAAAAGGATGCATATCTGGGTAGCAGAGGGAGGAAAGAATGAGCCCAAAACGTATAAAGAGGAGTAGTAGTTGTAGAGTAGCGTCATAATACGTACGTAAGTAAAACCCTAGAACCATTCCAGGCCTTCTCCCTCCATAATTACACAACCAAACAAACTGTGTATATCTTCTGTTCCCTTCTTCCCACCTTGGGGTTTAGCCCTGAAGCCCTCTGCCCATTTCCATGCAAACCCACTCTGCCACTTCCCCCTTGCCATTGTTTGGCCTAAAACCACCCTCTTTCATCCTCCTCTTGACCATTCCTCTTCTGCCTCAGCCTCACCCATGTCCGGACCTTCTTTCTCCCACTTTTTTTACCATTTTGGAAACCTGGCCTAGCTAACGCTAACATGCCGCCTGCCTGCCTGCTGCTTCCAAAATATGCAGCCTTTTCTGACCCTTAATTTCCAAGCGATATTGCATAAAGATACTCCCTTCCCCCCACTTTTGGTTTCGGATGATAATATGCAATCTATTCTATGTGTTTCTTTGTGCTGTGTTGTCTATCAGTGACATTGGCTGTTGGGTTTCAATTTTGGTTGTTTTTGTGTTAGCACAGTGGTGGATCGATAATAAGGGATTTCTATCTCTTTCACTTTCTTGGGTTTCTTTTCTTTCTCATAAATTTTGTGTTCTCAAATTCAAACCTTTGCCCAGATGTATTTAGACTTACACTCATTTGAAAACAGTGGTGGATTAGGAATGAGTCAGTGGCATCATTACTTGCAGAGTTTGTCAATCCCATCGCTTTAAAAACCCCCCACAATTATCACATTTCAATCTCCCTCTCACTCCCCCCATAAACCCTTCATGAGGCCCAAATCCATGGCCTGACACTATGTGTTTCCCTCTGGGCCTCAAACATGAGCCGAACTTATGCAGAATGTCCTACTGCGGTGTCTGGGCCGACATCCATTTCATTGAAATGAACTTGTGGAAGCGAAGAGTGATTAGAGTTGTTTAAGAAAGTGGGGCAATGAAGAGGGGATGGTGGTGGGATCTAATGAGGTGAGCTAGCATATGGTGTTGGTCACCTAAAACTGAGGCATTCCCACATTTTCAGCATCATCCCATGAGCCCAATGGATGAGATCCGCCTCTCACTAATCACACCCACATTGATATTGCCCAACAAAATTATTGTATTTTTGAAGCAATATCTCCCCAATGGCTCGGTTAGTTGATGTGGGGTTCCTCTGTTTTCCCCTTCACAACCCTTCTCTCCTCCTCCTCCCATGTCTCTTTCTACTTCATCATTGTCTTAGCTTTGTGGTTGAAGATTTCAACTCCTTTTTCCACTCTATAATGTCAAGGGAGGGAGGAAGGTAGCTTAGCTAGCTTCTGGGTTTCCCTCAATCAATGTGGGCCGGACCTCTAATGGGCTGGACCCAATTCAAATCATTCATATCCATATTTTTCTATATTGGATAGAAAGAAAAGAAGCAATGGTGTGGCCATTAATAATTGCAGATGTAGATGAAGATGAAAGATGAAGATGGAGGACAGGACCCATCAATGCAATGGTGACAAATGACAACTCAATGAATACTTTACAATGGAAAAACATAAACTATTTTGTGATGAGAAGGTGTCAGTGAGATATGGAGGACCCAAAACAAGGAAGAGGGGTCAGTCAGGCATATGATCGAGCACTTAGGCTGCATTCTCTAAAATTTCAAGAAACTCAAAACCCGACAATGGCGTCTCAATCCCACTCGCCATGTGCATTGCCTTCCCCATCTCTTTCATTTCCTTTCAGCCACAACCAATCCACCACCATAATTCTCCCTTTCCCCTCCCATTGTCAACTACCGTTTGTACACTCTTATCAGATTCTATTCTCCACTTATTATTGCATTGACAATCAAATTCACAAATGCTGATCCTAATATTACATCATAAATTCATTTACCCATTACCCTACCATTTTGGGGCAGCAAAATCGGCACAATCATACAGGGCCTTGTGTTGTTCTAATCTGGTTTGATTATCCAGCTAAATAACAAAGCGTGTTAGATATTCTTATTAGATTCGAATAAGAAGTAGAAGAAAACGCACCGCAAATTGCAAGGAAAAAGAATGGAGGAGATGGGCTCCTATGTTCCCTCCCATGGAAACCTCCTGCTGGCAGTGGCGACTACCTAACCCAGACCGCGTGTTTTAATATGTTATCTTTCCAATTTGGACAGTCTGGTCAAGAGGGCACAGCAGCCGGCACGCTCCGCCCCTTTCGCCCTACTAATAATTAAGTGCTTAGCCCTATTACTTATAAATTCATGATCATCCCTTTAATTAGCAAAGGTGAAAAGCGTTTCTAAAACAAACCCACTTGTTCATATATGGATTGGATTGAATATAACTCCAAACTCTCTACCAACTCTTTTAACAAGCAATTTTTAATAATGGGTCGACCCATATCAAGTGGCATCACATTGATTCGTTCTAAAGCAAACAAAATGATTAGAAGTTGCACTAAATCTCGAGATAATTTCCCCATAAATTTTTTAATGAAGGAAGGGGATTTATTTAATTTGAATGAGGGAGGCAAAAATAGTTAAGTTAGGTATATGGGGGTAATGTATAATAAATTAAATGAAAACAATGAGTGAGGGGAAAGAGAAAAAAGTGTCCCCTATACCACAAATAGAGAAGGGCCAATGTTGGGAATGGAAAAGGGCTTTTTCCCAACATCAATGGCCACCTTCATTTATGTCTCAACATGACCCTTTCTTACAATTTTGACTCTTTCCTTCCTTCATTAACCCTCTTCTTCTCTTTAATGCGAGCCGTTGAAGAACACGGTCGTTATTCATACCACTTGTTTCGATTTAACTTCATCTTTACGTCTCGCGGTTATGATGTTTGATGGGTTCTTATCATTAATTAGTTTCGTTCAAAAAGTTATAAACTTTATTACAAAGATGTTGTACAAATGTGTGTTGTTTTATTTCTGAACTATGTTCAAATTGGTTATATAAAAATTTTAAGGTTAAAAGCTCTGACTTTTGAAGTATGCTCCAATTATGTCCTTAGATTTATAAATTTTTCGTCTTTACCTTTTGGGTTCGAACTAAATTTATTTTAAAAGATACTTGTGACCGTGAGGCTAACGACGATACATAATGGGTCAAATTGGATAATATACAGTAATGGTAAGCTTAGACTGTTACAATCATATTTGAGAGATTAAAAAACATACGTGACATCATTTACAACATCATTCTTGGTTGTCTCTTTCTTCTTTATATTAACAACTCATTTTTGTTCATAATCTCTTCACAACTTTATCTCCAACCATTTTTAAAAAATCTAATTGAAGATCTTCAAATCATTGACCCCCACGTAATCACTAAACATTAGAACGCAGCCCAGAGCCGCCGGAGAACTCGAACATAATCATCGCTGATGAAAGCACTGCACCAAGATACTCACTTTATTTGTTTTTTTCTCTCTTTTAAAGAACCCACCAAAATGGGGTCAAAATGGGGTTTTGTTTTTAATTTCTTTCCTTTTTCGCTTTTAAAGCATGCAAGGATTTTAATATACCTCGACCTTCGTGCGTCTAAGCGTTTAATAATTCATCTGTCAATGCGTGACTCACTCTCAATAATCCTCAACGATCTGAGTATCAATAGAGTAATGATTGGATGAACGAGTTTATGTATATAATAAGAATTGTTTGTTTGTGGTTCAAGTTGGAGAAAGTTGTGAGCACGTTGAGGCACATATGGGCAATTACTCGTGCATGCTTGGCAGTTGGAAGCCAAGTTTTATATTATTTGTGTGTAATTTTGGTCATGAATGCTTGGGAACAAAGTTGGGTGTAATGGTGTTTGACTGAGTCCGTAGGTTGAAGGAGTAGTAGGCTCCATGACTTTACAGGCAGGACAGTTGACTTCTGTGTCTGTAAATTCCCTTCTTCACAGACAAGACAAACCCTCATAGGCTGTCTACTGCACCATTTTACATTTTAAAATGCACCGCCACCAAATGCTCTACTGCACCCTTCTAGAGCCCAATGTTCTTGCTGGTATACTGCACAGTGTCTGGCTTTGATACCATTTGTAGCAGTTCAAGCTCACTGTCAGTAAATATTAGCTGTTCTGGCCCGTTATATATCGCTGTCAGCCTCACGGTTTTAAAACACGTCTACTAAGGAGAGGTTTTCACACCCTTATAAGGAATGTTTCATTCCTCTCATTCCTCTTTTCAACCAATGAGATCTCATAATCCATTCCCTAAGACCCATTGTCCTCGTTGGCACTCCACGAGGTGTCTGGCTCTAATACCATTTGTAACAGCTCAAGTTCACTGCTAGTAGATATTGTCCACTTTAGCCTATTACATATCGCCGTTAGTCTCACAATTTTAAAACACGTCTACTAGGGAGAGGTTTTCATACCCTTATAAGAAATATTTTGTTCCCTTTTTCAACCGATGTGAGAACTCATCACAATTGAAAATACCCTTATAAGAAATATTTTGTTCCCTTTTTCAACCGATGTGAGAACTCATCACAATTGAAACTCTTACAAACCGATTAAAGAATTAGAAAAGATTATTTTAGTGAGAAAAGGGAGAGATTAGAGTAAAACAAGTTGAGTTAAAGTAATGTAAGTATATTTTAATGAGATGGTGGGAAAGTATTATAATATATATATCTATATATATATATATATAAAGGAGAGTTGGCAGGATCTAGAAACAGTAATAGACAGAGGTACCCAAAAGCAAAGAGAAGAAGAGAGGAAGGTCAAAATTCAGGATGAAACTCCACTCCTATAAGTCCTAAATGAAACATGGGGCTCCACTCTCTCTCTCTCTCTCTCTCTCTCTCTCTCTCCTGCGACTTTGACCAGTTGGGTATGTCTTAAATACACTTTAGGCAAATGGGTTTGTGACACGTGGCAAAAAGATCATTCCTTTAACCTAAAACCCATACACTTAATGAGATGGATAGCGTAATAAGTATGGGGGATTACAGAAAGGAAAGGGGGAAGTGAAGAAGAAAGAGCATCTTTCTCTGCTTTTGATGGCTACTCAACCCTTCCCGCTCTGCTGTGTTTCACTGCAAAAAGCAAGCCAAGGCGACCCCATTTGGCCTTAAAACTCATAAAAAGTGAGCCTTGAGAAGAAGAGAAAGACATTGAATAAGGCGTTTTCTGAATAGAATATTTCACAAAACAGAGAGATCAGATCATAAACGTAATCCAATCCTGTACACTTCTCTTATTCCAATCAACCAACCAACCCCCAAATCCCCATCCATTTTGAATCACTTTTCTCCACTACCTATATACCTATCTTTCAAACCTTTCAAAAAAAATATAATAGTAAAGCAACGTGAGGGACGAACACCACCCCTTTCACTTCCCAAATCTCCCTCTTTTCTTGCATTCAATGTACATATATAACTCAACACTTTACCCCCACTCCCCCACCTTCTCTACTCTTTGGCTGCTCTGCAAAATCAGCCTTTAATCGCATGTGGCCACCCCCCAATGCCAACCTTTTTTCCCAACTCTCTGGTTCACCGATGTTTCGGTTGGGAAATCTTTTATCGATTGGATAATAGTTAGCTATCTATCTATCTATCCATCCTTCCTTCTTTCTTATTCACCTGTCCTCAACGAAGATTCTTCCTATGAAGTCGCGGAATCTTTTCGAATACAGCTTTGGGTCGACTGCTGATATTGAGGTGGGATCGACTTGTAAGGATTTGTATGCGTGCTCCAGTTTCTTACTGATATCGTAGTCCTGTAAGATGTCGATGATCCCGAAATACAGGACAACTTCGTAGAATTCGCCACTCCTTGAAGGGATCAAATGGCTTGTCCCGCCAGGGGTGTACTGATCGAAGTCGCTCTTTCTAGCCATTCGTTCGGCTCTAGCTGGCATATTGGCTCCTAACCTGATTAAAGGTTTCCTGGAAGAGTGAAACGTAACGGGTTAAAAATCGTTGTGTGTACGTTTGGATTAGAACAAAAACAGATGTGATTGTATGTGGATGATTCAACCTAGTTGGTCATAGTGATGTTAAGTGATGGAATAAAAACAGTAGAATTTGACAAGAAACATACTGGCCAGCTAAAACTCGATCCATGTCCTGCAGCTCTGCTTCAAGAAAGCGACAGCCACGCATGAACTTTTCATTCTGATAAGAATCTTTGTAACCTGCAAGATAGCATAAGTGTTCATTAGCTTATCAAATCACCCACATGACAACGTTGTGGAGATCGGATTATTTACCAGATCGTAATAGAAATGGTGATAAGCCCATTTTATCGTATTGACTCTCGTCACGGAAATGAAGACCAACCAGAAGACTATAATCCATGATTCTCTCAGCTTCCAAGAACTCACAGTCTCGGTTAATTTGCCTGTCGTGTTTTCGAAACACTAATGTTAAATTCAACGCCCTGTAAGTAGAGAATGCAAGAACCATATAATCTGAATGTGTAAGAACTTACTTGATGAATTCCTGGAACCAACTTTGCTGAAGGCGAAACACGAAATTAAGATCAAGATCCTTAAGTGTAGTGGTTTCATCAATTTCTCCTGCAGGCTTATCTGTTGTCCGACCATGGGACGAACCCTTGAGATCAAATCGTCGATGAATTCGGTATTCGGAGCAGAACAAATTACCCATCACAATAAACCGTGTCTGGTTACGTAACAAAGATTTAAGTAAGAACCAACACAAATTTTAACAGTAACATATCTGAGAAAGCATTTCAAACCAAAGTCCAGAGTAAAACAGCACGCACCTTTGGACCGCCAATTGGTTTTACACAATGCACGCCAAAGAATTTCGTCACGAGCGAATTCTCGTATCGACATACATGATCATAATAGCTTGGCAACATCCTTATGAGCACCTGAAAAGAGAGTACTAATTTCATCAATGATCATCCTTCAACATATTATCCAATCCATAAAATGGAGCACAACAAACTAAACAAAGCTAATCAGAATCCTGGCAACCGACCTTCACTTCTGATTTCTTCACCGTCTTTATCATAAATCTATCATCATGAGTTAAATAGAAAGAACTTCCACTCTTTCCTGGAGAAGAGAGCTCTCTAAGGGTGTCATTTCCACAAATAGCTAGCATGTAATCAGCAGGGTCAACCCGAAACAGGTCCCTCAAATGTCTACATTACACAAGGATTGCAACGAAACTGGTCAATCATTGAACAACAAAGATCAAATAGGGCAGAAACTTTGAAGTTTGAATACCTGAACACCAAGGGGCAGTAATCCTTCCATCGAAACTCCACGGATTGATGAGGGGGCGTAGTTTTCGATCCTTCCGGTGGAAACCTCGTCCAGAACTTCTCCTTCGGATCGAAATCACTTGTCTTAAGGTTCCGAAGAATTGAAGCGTGTTTCCCGATTGAATACCTACAGAAAACCCCAGAAAAATCCAATCAAGAACAGAGAAGAAAAACCCTAAAAACAACATCGAGGAACGAGCATTTCAGATATAGTAAAGAACTCAATCGGTAATTACCTTATACCCTGTTGGAGATTGAGCATGAGTTCGTAGTTCTTATGCCCCTTGGAAATCGTCTGCCCTGGTTTCTTGGCATCATTGGTTGAACAACAAGGAGTTTTCTTAAACTGTCTAAACCCATCTCGATACAACATCGAAGCCTCCACATTATCGAGTATATCACAAGTGATATCGCCGGCTTCGCCGTCGGATTCCCAAATGCAAATCCTCGGGAAATTTCTCTCCGTCGAGCTGCCTCTGCTAGCATCCACCGAAGAACTTTTCCTGAATGTTGCGGTCAAATTCGCACCCTCAACAACCTCAGTGCTTTCGATTTTCTCTTTCGCGTCTAGCGAATCGAAACTTCCATTGTATTGCTGGATTTTCATTTCGTTATTCCATTCACTGGTATGGCTACTGCCGTCGAGAAGACTGAAAACTCCGTTCCCTTTCGGAACTCCGTTCTCCCATTGACCTTCGTACCGATTCCCGTTGGCCCAAATCAAAACCCCCTGACCGGACATCAACCCGTTCTTCCACTCACCCACATACTCGTTCCCGTTCTTCCAGACGTAACGGCCATTTCCATCCTGAACATTCCGCTTCCAGGTTCCGTCGTAGAAATCGCCGTTGGCATAACGTTTCTGGCCGAAACCGTGTTTCCGATCTGCACACCATGAGCCACGATAGGTGTCGCCGTCGGATCCAATAAAAGTGCCAGTCCCTTCCATCCGACCCGACCTGAATTCGCCTTCATATGTAGCACCAGAAGGCCAAGAAAATTTCCCTTTCCCCGAGGCCTTACCCCTCTTCCACTCACCCTCATACATACACCCATCAGTCCACAAATACTTCCCCGATCCGTGCGGAACGCTCCCCAAGCAACTCCCAATGTACAGATCCCCGTTGGGAAGGTGCTTCTCCACAGCCGACGGCGCAACGATTCCAGTACCATCACCGGAAACAGAGTCGACAGTAGCCACCGTAGTTATGGAAGGAGTAGTCGTCAAAGTAGTGGGTGTGACCCTTCGCGAACTCGCCTGTGATCGGCTACGATTTACAACAAGAACCGGAGGAACAGCGAGCATCTGCATCTGTGAATCTTTATCTAGCTTATCGTCATCGGATTTCTTCTTCTTGTGGGTAGAAGAGACGATTAAGCTGGGGTCATCACAGGGCAGAGCCTCTCGCATTTTCCAAGCACACATAAATGAGGCTTATCCTGACGAGCTTGCTCAATTTCTTCCGCTGTCTCTACTTTCTCTCCTATTCCTGGTTCGTTAGCTCTGCATCTGTCGTGCAGAAGGTTAAAAATGGCTGCAATGGGGCCAACAAAAATTCCGGCTCATTAGAGAAGGCAATTCTTCTCTCTCTGTGTGTGTCGTGCAGTTGTTTCCACGCTTTTCGTAGGCGGTGGTGATGAGAAAATAGGTGCGAAGGCTAGCAGCTGAACAGAGGCCGAGGCAGAGATGAAAATACGAAAGGGCGTAGAGAGAGAGAGAAAGAGAAAAGAACGGATTTAAAATTAAAAACTCTGAATCAATAAATAAAATAAATAAATAAATACAAAGTAAATAAGACGGCTTTTCCTGGGGAAGTTGCTCATCCACTGTCTAATCCTGCAGATAACAAATCAGCCGAATTAATTTTTTTTTTATTAATTATTTCTTTTTATTCCAAATATCTAAATTAAATTTAATTGAGACCAACTTAAATATTTAGTAGTCACAATGCATCACTAACATTGAGTACAAATGTTAAATATTTTTAATTTTTTTTTAACAATATAGCTCGATGGTAACCAATTTGGTTGAGTATCTAACCCAAAAAAATATCAATCCACAGAGCTGGTTAAGTAGTCGTTTTTTTTTTCCTAAAAAAAAGATTATTATATATATATATATATATTTAACATATATTACCCCTTAGAATGTCTCCTAATTCATTATTTGTTACTAATTAAACTTAATTTCTTAGAAATAGGACAACAATTACTTTTATGAATTAATTGAAATTAACAGAAAATAAAAATTTTTTTAAAGAAAAGAAAGCGGAATGTCGAGAATACCCTCCTCATGCGCCGCGAGAAGAGGGGTAACATGGGGAAATAAGTTTTAAAGATTTTATAAATTAGCCCCTAAACGTGGTTTTAAATACAGTAATGCCATTCATGCGGCTTTAGGGGAAAATGTTCCGTTCGTGATCCGAGGCATCATTGTTTGATTTACGGTTGCGGTGGGGCCCACTGGCTTCTACGATTGTTCCAAAATTTAAATTTTTTTTTTTAATGAATAAAATAATTGAAAAAAAGAAAAAAAAAAAAGGATCGGAAATTATTTTCGAAATTTACGTTCCGCCCTCCCACCTAATTACATCACACGCACTTTTTGCTATTTTATTAATAAATTTTATTAATTCAACAAAAGACAAAATTTTGGTATTTTGACTTTCAAAAAAAAAGGTGAATTTTGAAATTTGACTCATGTGTCAAACTTCCAGTTATGTATCACGGTCGTACATTTAATTATATATGGAAATGAAACGTATATTTCAAATTAAGAGTGTTCATATGACTCAATAACTTAATGTCCAACTCAAACTATAAAAAGTTGAGTTGGATTAGATTTTTTTATATATAATGTTAGTGATGCTCTGTAACTTGTATTTTAGTTGTTAATAAAACATATATTCTAGATAAATATTTTTTTTGTAATAATTAAAAAAAAAAAACAACCCAACAGCTTAACCCAAAGGGGATTGAGTTAGGTTGTATTGAGTGGTGAACTCTATTCGAGTTTGCTTGGATCACCAACCCAATCAACTCGAAATTTCAAAATGGTTCAAACAAAATTTTCAACCCGTGTACACCTGATCTAAGATCTATGGAATATTGTATTGGGGAACGCAATAAGGTATTTTTTTGTTAGGTATGAATCGTTTTTGGGAATGCAATTCGTTTGAACATTCCACCATGGATGAATGGTTGTTTAAAATGAGTAGAGAAAAGGTGAGGTGATAGGATAATATAAAGGAATTTAAAGGGAAAATAGGGTTTAATCAAAGAGGAAGGAATATATGTTGTGTGGTTTTCCTATGCTTGCACTCAAATATTGGATATTGGAAGAAGGTATCAACACTTTTATATGAATATGGATATATTTGAATCATAGAAGGGATTGAAATTAATATTGTGCCACTAAGGTTGTCCACTTTTGATTCCAAATTTTATGTTCGTATATATATATATGTTTAGAGACGAAACGATTTTAGGATATATCAAGAGTTTGAATAAGCATGTAACAGTCCAAGCCCACCTCTAGCAGATATTACCTGTGTATAGCTCGTTATGTATCATCGTTCGCCTCACAGTTTTAAAACGCGTATGTTAGAGAGAGGTTTCCACACCCTTGTAAGGATTGTTTCGTTCCCCCTTTCCAACCGATTGTGAGATCTCGTATTGGTTGGAGAGAGGAACGAAACATTTCTTATAAAAATGTAGAAACCTCACACCCGTCGTGACGAATGGTTCGTTCCCCTTTCCAACTGATTGTGAGATTCCACATTGGTTGGAGAGGGGAACGAAATATTCCCTACGAGAGTGTGAAACCTCCTCTTAATAGACATGTTTTAAAATTGTGAATAATAATTTTTATACCTTTAATTATTATTACATTTTAAAAAATAATTTAAAATTTCATTTTATTTTAGTTACATTAAATTCTCATAGTCTCTTTTATTAATTATTTATTAATTCTCCAACAAAAATATATATATTAAAAATTATTAAAAGTAAATAAACTTAATTTAAATTATTAAAACACAAAAATAACAAATACAATTATTTATTAAATTCTAGTTAAACAAATAAATAAATTTAAATTTAAACATTTTTAAAAATTATCAACGAACAATCAAGTTGTGGTTTAGGTTTGAACTTACATTAAATCAAGAGATTCTAAAATTAAGAACGAAAAGGCATATTCTTATAATTTCAAGCCTATATTAATCGTTGAATCTTAGCCATTCGTTCAATTTATAGATTAGATTAATTTTTTTTACTTTTTTAAGAATATGATGCGTTTTGGATAAATTGAAAACACGATAATGTCAACTTAATTAATTAATTAATTATATATATATATATATTAAAAAATACCCGAAAAGTAGCACCTATATTTCATTTTCCCCCTATAAACTCACTTATTTACATTATCAAGTAATAAATAGAATGAGCCCAAATTTTATAAAAAGAAATTTAATATTTGTACCCAAGAAAAAAATAATAAATTTGGAGTTGACCCATAGAATATAAAAAAAAATTGCGTAATAAACAAATAAAATATAGAGAAATTTAGAATAGAAAAATAAGTATTATGACTATTTATAGTATTAAATTTTAAATTAAATGCTTTGGACACGTGTTTGAATTTAATTGGTTGGTAACTTGATAGAATTAAGAAAAAAAGAAAAAGAAATTCAATGACGTGTTCGATATGAACACTAACAAAATATTTATTCGTCTATTTATTAATAATGATTGCATGGACAGTTAAAAAAAAAAAAACTAAAAAATATAATAATTAAATAATAAGAACCAAACTTAATTTAAAATTAAATTTAGAAATTAATATTATCAAAATAGAATATAGAGAAGCATAATTCGTGGAAGCCAAACGCAAAGAGAAAGAGAGAGGGTTTTGCTTTTGCAGTTTGTTCGTGTCTGAGCTGGCAAAAATGTGGAGCCCACTTGGCCGTCGTTGAGAGCCGCGTGGGTGGGGCCCATCTCCCACGTCTTTTTTTTCCTTTTTTGTTTTTGTTTTTTTTTTTTTTTTTGTAACAGCTAGACAGGTATGGGACGCTGCCAACTGTTCCCTTCCCCCAACATTGTTAACGAGGCGTCACTTGGCCCTCCACGTGTCCCGGTTCCAACTTTACCTTCTTTGTATGCGAAACACCAGATCACGCACACGGCTCTCCACGTGTCCCGGTTCCAACTTTACCTTCTTGTATGCGAAACACCAGATCACGCACACGGCTCTCCACGTGTCCCCGTTCCAACTTTACCTTCTTTGTATGCGAAACACCTGATCACACGCACGCGCCAACCACGTGCTATTGCTGCTAAAACGTCCTTCCCAAATAAATAAAATCAATTATTTATTTATTATTTTCTTTTTTTGTAACTAACTTGTTATGTTTTTTTTTTCTCACAAAATTTTATTATTAGAATTATTTTTTAAACTTAATTTTAATTTTTTTAAAAAAAAGTCAAATAGTTATTAACACAAGGGGCTATTTTCGTTCAATGATTACGAAACCAGACATGAACTATTTGTTGTCTAATCTTTTTTAAAAGAATTGACATTTATCATTTATTGTATTTCTATATCTAACCGATATGCATACATATTTTCATTAGTAAGTTATTAATACGACATAAAATCTGCATCTAAAAAGGCATAAAAGGGAATGTATGAATTTAGAGATGAAAAAGGGAAGTTTAATTTGTTTGAAAGGAACCCTAATTTCCACAAACACATTTGAGTGAGTTTTGGAATAAAAAAGAAGAGATGTTTGAATCAAATGGGGAAAAAAAGTGAGTATTTGATTTGGGAGTGTCGGTGAGTTGAAATGGGTGAGAGGGCCATGGCTTGCATGTGAGCAAAATTTGTAGGCCTTCAGGATTGCTTTCTTCTTTTTTTATGTGCTAATGTTTTGTGAGAGAGAGACAAAATGAGAGGACATATCCCTCTTTTTAGTCTAAACCCTACCCAAAAGTACATCGCTCGATCACTTATGTGGATAAGTAACAAGGAACTGTCTCTTTGAACGAATAATATCTTACGAGAATAGATAAGATTTTGGATGTGGAATCGAGAGTAAAATTCGTATGAAATCAACAATATCATTTTCTTATAAAAATATAGGGAGATTGGTTTTTTAGTTACCTAATGCTTTTGACTAATAGAATGCATCTTTTTTTTGTCATTCTTGACCGAACTTGAAAACAAAAAACTATAACAGAAAGGTAAGAGAGGAGAGATCTAGCAAGTGCATATTGTACAAAAAGTTAGAGTAGGCCTTATCATCTTTGACTGATTATACAAACTTCAGCTCTTTAAGCGGATGAAATCATTCTTAGTCATGTGCATAAAGTTCTCGAATCCCAAATAATAAATGATGATCGTAATTACCTCCATAATATTAGATTAAGGTAGAGGAGTTATATACTCTAACAAGAACATCATAGTTGAATATTTGGAGAATTGAGAGCAAATTTTGGGGGGAAAAGAAAGGGTAAAGTTATGGAAGAGTGGGAAGGATTGGGGATGATTGTGGATCTGAATGGGATCCACATCTGGAAATGAGAAATAAAAAAAGAAGGCCTAATGAGTGGTCACATCCACCCATTAATTCACCCCTCACCATGGTACAATCAAAACCCTCTGCTCCCAAACAACATTATTCAACTCTTAATGCATCTCATGTCCTTCACTTCAAGGCCCCACTTTTTCTGAACCCATTTCAATTAGTTTACATAAGTCTAAAAGGTTATGGGTTCGAATCTTGTAATCTTACGTGTTGCTTCAGTTCATCTACTTTTAATATGTAATTTGAAGGCAAAGTGGATATTATTCTAATGCTTCAATTTGTTAGAATAAATAGTAAAGAAAGCAAGATAAGGAGTAGAATATGATGGTGATATTATAAAGGATTAGCTCAGAAGGCCAAACTTGATGATCTAATGTTCTTGTCTCAAATGTCCCTTTTTGTGCTTTATGAAGCTCAACGTCTGCAATTGAATAAATATGAAATTTGGACTATTTTTCTTTTTTCTTTTTTTAATAAAGAAGAGTTTGGAGGCCACGTTGGAGTTAAAATTGTTATTATTATTTTAATTTGGAGACCACAACTTGTACTACCTGAGGCCCTCATTTGTTGTACTCGAAGAAAAAGAAGGAAAAAAAAAAAAAAAAAAAAAGCTGAGTATGATCCTAAAATTTGAAGACTTTTCCTATTTAGTCTCGACACTTGGATAAAGATTTTAATATCCATTTTCACTTATAATTTGTGTCTATTTTGATCGTTATAGTTTATCATCTATGTCATCAAATGTTTGAAACATGTCACACAAGCATTAAAATATGAAAGTCAGTGGAAAGTTTGCATAGATATCTACTAGACATAACGTTGAACACCCCAAAAGGACCTACCGAGAACATTTTACAACTTGTTAAGTGGACAAAGTAGAAAGAATTAGGAATTTAGGAACTAAAATTAGAAAAGAACCTAATGTCAATGTAGCTGTTGTTCTCTTTTGTTAGTGAAACAAATTAGTCAAAACTCAAAAAGTAAGAAACAACTAGACAGATAATTATAACGCAAAGTGAGTAAAAGGTGATGGAGGAAAGAGACGAAATGGCTTATTTAATATATAGTTTCAGGTGTGTTTTGAGAAGGCATTGAGTGATCCACATGAGGGACAGATAGCTACAGATCTTGGAGTTGTTTTGGGTTCAGACGTCACTAAAGGAAGTAGAGAAAAAACCAACCAATTAATGTAAAGAAAGAAGGAAGGGCGTAAGGAGGAAAGGATGGTTCTGGGAGTCCAATATTATATAATTAAAAGGAACAGCAGGATGGTGATGTGTGTGCATATTTCACAATCCATCTATCTATTCAAAATGTCCCTTCGGACTTCAGTTGGCTAACTTGGAAATGCCTGCATCGCTTAGAGGCAGAGCATTTAACAGGTCGTTTTCCACCAACAGGGAGTATCCCACGGTTTCACATTATTGGACAAAATAGTTCAGAAAAAAATACACTATCTTCCTAATACCAAGGATTTAGAGACCAAAACAGAGTAAATGGGGGAAAGTTTTCAACATTTGTACCTGAAAATTCTCCAAATGGGGCCAAATTTGTGACATCAATTTTCCCACTGGATATGGTTAAGAACTTTCAACTGGTCGGGTGAATGAATATAAGTACATAAAAGAAACGTTATTGAGAAACCTGCTGGGTAGAAATCAGCAAGATGATGATCATAGTCATTTAGGATATATATATCCGAATAATTCTAGAATGCTTTCTCTCAACAATTTGCTGCGAATGAGACATATGTTTCCACCTAATGCAAGTAAAAATGATCTATGAAGAACACATGAGATGCCGGCCAGATAATCTTTGAGAAACTATAGCTGCTTTCACTTCTTTTTTTTTTTTTTCTTTTTTTTTTCTTTTCCTTTTTTCTCTTTTTCCTTTGCTAACTTCGTTTTTGACTGCCCAGCATCTTCAATCTAATTTACTTTGCAACCACATCGACAGTGGCAGTTGCTATACTATGTATAACTATTCAAATGAGCACGCTATTGGCTACTCATCCGGTAAATATATGTGAAAAAAGAATTAAAAAAAAAACATCAAAAGAAAAAAACTATTCAACTCACTCGAGTTGTGGATCAGTAGGGATCTGACCGAATATATCAGGGCATGAATCCCATTTCCCTTGCTCCCTGGCCTCCCAGTACCCACCAATGTAGCGGTAAGTATCACTTTCCTTCTCCTTGGCAAACCACCTTGGTTTCCAACCTCGCTCTTGCATCTTCCGAGCCTGAAAACCAAATGAAATAATATAAGCTATTCTATTGATCTAACTACTTTTGAAATCTCACCCAAATAGAATAAATAAATAAAACATTTCGACTAGGAATGCAAATATGTCTTCATATAGTAGATCACAAGAGAAAAATACTATAAAGTAAACGAGGTTTTTTTAAAAAAAAAAATTGATATCTAAAAAATGGTCATATAAAGTCAGCTGTCCATTTCCATCAATTCTACAGTTTTGCGGATCCATATTGCTGATTGTTCTGGTCACAATTGGTTTCAAGCCATTTTAGCACAAACTTAAGAACAAATTATTAATTTGAGTATGTGTTTTATTTATCGTTGGAATAATTCAAAGTCCTCAAGTTCGAAGAATGCATATAGCTTGGGATATTAAATTAGGAGCTTAAGAATAAGATGAATATGCGCTGTACAAACACTCCTGAAAAAGGACCAAATATGTGACATCGAAGTATAGTCTACCTGCCGCTGGCGCTGCTCTAATCGCAACTTTTCTGAGTTAGCCATTTCGTACTCTCCATTTTCTAGACACCTTTGATCAGGTCTGAGCCTTGAATCTGTAGGAGGTAACTTTTCCTGCATATTGAAGTAACATAAGAAACAAGTTGACCCCAGAATAAGTTGCAAGTGGCGTATCATTACATCTATAAAAAATTTAATGAAAACAGAAAGAAAAGAGGGGGAAAAAATTATAAACTATCATCTCATCCATCAGGTTGCAACATTGCAACTAAAACGGATAGATTATCTTATGCAGCCACGTCCTACGACCAAACAGAAAATGAAAATCTAGTAGGAAACTAAAATAAAGTAATCAAAAGGATTACCTTCAAGCCTGGTGTCAGCTCATTCAAAGTCATAGCAAAGCGCGTGAAGTTATATCTAGTAGAAAATTTTGGTGCCTTGCTTCGTTTCCAGAGTAGGTGGGCTTCAGATAAAGAATCAAATCCTTTTCCCTTATGGGAACAGTCCCCCTTCACATAATGCATACTTTCATCCCATTTTCCAAATAATGTAGCCACCGTCCTTCCAGTTTTATCTTGAACTACACCCTGTACCTGAATGAGAATGGTAATTCAAGTTTCAGTCAACTTTAGCAATCTATATAAGATCTTGATCTTTCACAAGTCAGAAATTCTAATTTCAACTTCCACAGATTTTCCTATCCCAAAATTTTAACAAAAAAAAAAAAAAAAAAAAAAAGTCACATTCCTGACACCTGCCCATAATAGCCAATTCACCCAGTTGAATTGGATCAAATGAAAGCACCAGGTGATCACTTAGAATTTACAAGCTCACTATTAACGATAATATGACTTCCAGTTGATTTTTTTTTCTTCATTGGATAGGAACATCCAGTTGAATAATTATTATACAATATAAGAAATGAGCCAGCTTCGAGTGGTAAAGCTAGAGCTAGAATAACTAAAGTCGTATATAACCTCTGCTTTCTGCCATGACAATGAAACCCTTCTAGTTTCAGAAACTTCATTTGCATCCAGAATCTAAACGCATAAAAAACAATCCAAACAAAAATGGTTTTTATTGGTGATGCCCCCCAACTTTTCCCATTGATTCCATTTTTCTACCTCCAACCTCTTGTTAAAGGCAAAGAGTCCTACTCAAAAATCAAAATCAACGTGATTTGGAACCATTTTTACAACTTTATATCGATTTCTTTTTCTCCCTCCATTCTCTTGCTAGGCAAAGAATCCAACGAAGAAGTGTCATGGTATAGAGACAGTGGTCCAATGAAGATGGAAAAAATTTACACCGTTGACAGGATAAATGAAAAATATTTGTTAATGCTTTTCAATAATAACAATCCTATATATCTCAGATATATGATAAAGGACAGTAGGAAATTACCTGGTGCGGATTCCTGTCAATAATGGACTGCTCCTTAAATTTTAGTTTACACAAGTAGTCACGATTTCCCTGTATGCGCATTGTACCATAATGATCACAGTACAGCTTTCCCAGTATCAGGTTGTAAATTGACGTTGTCACCTACAAGAAATGCATTCAAAATAATTCAAGATTCTAAATGGGAAAATAGAACAAAGAAAAAGAGAATTTAAACAATATAAAACAATCATTGGTGTAACACCTTACTCCATTGATAGACTTCTCCATCATCAAATTCTAATGTCAAGACACCAACAGGGTCAAGCTGAATTGACCGACCCCAAAATTTACTCTTCAAATTGCTATCACCCCAAAATCTCCATCCATTGCCCTCGCAATGGCATGCAACTACCATTGGATGATGGCTAACCTAACAACCAAAATTAGAAAAATCTATACCATTTGAGAGGAAGAATCTTGGATCAAGCCAAAAACAATGAAGCCATTTACTTTTCATTCAAATACAGGAACTAGAATATGTGCAACCCAAGCATTCGAGATAAATGAATGAAGCCATCAAGTAATGATGACCTAAATGAATCAAAATTTCAAAAGAATGTGAACATGAAAGACGTCCTATGTGACAGTAGTACTAACTCATCAATAATCTAATATCATTACATAACAAATGCTCCCGTCATCTTTATATGTTCAATTCCCTTTTGTTCATTGTTTAAATAGTGAACATGTTGCCTTTAGCCGGAATGCACAGAGAAAAAAAAAATCCTATTTTGGATGGAAATTGTGCTTCAAACAAGAAATAACATAGAGATTGAAGGACACTCTTGAAGGTTAACACGACCTACACAGTGACTCCAAGAACATGAATGGGGAGTTTATGATCAAAGAAATATCGAGGATTAATAATTATAAAAGTTCTCACAAATTTAGAATCCTAGAATTTGTTAAGAACCAAAATAAAAAAAGATAATTTCTAATCATAAAGTACAAAATCCGCAATATCATTCTGCTATACCATTTCATTTCTTTATTATTATTATTATTGTTTTTACAGTTTTAACTTGCCACTGCTATCCCATTTCATTTCTCATTTCCACCTTATGCAGACAAATAATACAAACTGTTGGAATACAAGTGTAAGAGGATTAAAGCTAGTAAGGGCAAAGTTCAAGTGAAACATGTCAAATAGATTTAAGTTTTCACATAGGTTATATGTTCGTGTTCCACATAGAAAATTCTATGGTAATGAGTCAATGCCGGATAGAGTTCATTTCAAGCAAGCTTGTCCTAGTGACTAATAAATAAATAACATTTAAAAAAAAAAAAAAAATCTTTTTGAAAGAAAACGATCATTAAATTGATATGTATTTGACAACTCCGTGGCCTGCTTCCTTGAATTCTCTTTGTGGAACCACTGAATTGAATGAAAAATTATGTAAAATAAAATTAAAATTAAAAGAGAAAATCCTATGTGGTCACATTAAACACTTGTTTCCAGAATTTCTGGTTGCAAAAAACATAGGAGGATATTGTTAGGGGCCAAAACTACATGGCTTATGCTTTATTGCTTCAAATTTGATAGGTTTGCTAATTGTTCTGCTCATAGGATTAACTTCTACTGGAGAATGCCAATGTAATTTCCATTCAGCAGTTCTAGCCAGGAGCATTTCTCCTTTATCCAACCGACTATTGTATAAAATTTTATAGAATTAAGCCCCTGGTTCCTACCCCTTACGCCGGAAAAATAAATCTAAAAACAATACCTTCTCCGAGAAAAACTTGAGCCCTTTATCTGGAAAGTCGGCCTCATAAGTTTCCCCTAACAGTGGGTTAAATGGTTTGCAACTTCTTCCTTCTGTTGAAGCATACCCAGATACAGCAAATGCAGCTACGTTTAGAATCCTCATGAGGCTGTCACCCTGAAGAGTTGGTAAAAGATCAACTAGCTAATAAAAAATCGATAGGGAGCATTAAAAAATTCAAGGTTTTCGTTTTTTTCTTTTTTTATACTTTCCAGAAAGTTACTTAAATTTCACATGTATCACTAGAGGTTTGTCCAAAATCTTCCATTAAATCTCCATCGCTGGTTATGTAATGAGAAAAATGTTGAAAGATATGCACTGCATAAAATCATAGATCATTAACTTACCCTTCTTCCCCATTCATATGCCCGATCAATGAGGTATGAATATTCTAAATCTTCAAAACACTTTTGCAGAGAAGAAAGAGGCTCATTAAAGTACACAGGAAGACAGACTTTAGTGAGATCTTTTCCAATGTTGTCTTTAATCATTGACCAAAGACTGACACCCTTCTCCTTTTCAACTGGATCAGGTAATTTCTTGCGCCGCTTAACATAAGGATAATTTGTTCCAACAGATCTAATTGATGGATCCACCTCTTCCTCAGAATCAACTGTACAAAGGCCTTCATCATCAGAAGAAAATGATGATATCCTGTAGTCGGATCCATTACTTTTGAACGAACTCGATGATAAAAAATCTCGAGTGTCAAAAAATGTGTTTTCATCTTCGTCTGTTTCTTCCTCTGCAGCATCGACTCTCTCATTATCATCATCAGATTCAGTAGCACTCACATCTATAGAAAGATAGAAAAGTTTAGAGAGGAAAAGAGTATGAAATATATTCCAGTGGCCAAAAGAATGTGCAATTGCATACAAACACGTCAGGAATAAGAAGATGAATACATAATAAGTCAGTGTTCAGCGTGCTTATGCTAAGAAATTGTAAAAAAAGAACCTCGAGACTATTGAAAAAAGAGGCAAAAAGACTTGAAATGTAAACATGGAGGAAAATAATTGCAAACATTGTCATCATATATCTTGATATAAGTGAGAATATAAATAATAAATATGCCAAATTAATTTGTACATGGTTGTAATTGTTTGGCCACAGTTGTCGGACTTCCAATTTCTATGTCCTAAAATTAAGAGTTAAGACAACCTTACATCAACCTTTCTAAAAACTTAGTATTTGACATTCGTATGTTCATCAGCTACAGGCTCGCAGTTAATTGTAATTCCATTCTTCACATGGATCACATGGATTTTTCTTTTTTTTTTTCAAAAAAAAAAAAAAAAGGCTATGAGAATGCGCCCTTAGTCAGACATCTATCTCTTAATCAATTCAAGGACTGCATTGCTGTTGCCAATTCTTCCTCCTCTATAGCTAATTATACTGTTATTTAGTCCCCCTGTGGCTTCTTCTCCAGAATATAAAATATAGGTAATTTCTCATTAGTGCTTTCAAATTTGACTGTCCAGTCACATTTTAATTCAATAGCCTTCTAACAAAAACTCTTACTACCATCCATGAGATCTCATACACGCTGTGCTGCTTGAGACAGATCAGCTAAGCAATACTTCACCTCAGGTCATCAATTCAGATCCAAGTCTAGTACAAAGCTCCGGTGATGGTTTCATAAAAAATCTTCTAACCATTTTTCTTTATTATAGCACATCTTAAGAAAACATAGCACTAGAAAGAAGTTTCAGATATCATCATTAGAAAAACAAAGCTGCAATTAACACAAAGGAAAATATTGCTTCGGATAATAATTATTAAAAAAACAATAACAAAATAGAAGTGACATGCCCAGAGACAATGATACAAAATTAATGAAGTACATATAGAACCATGATTATTAGGTATAAGCATGACAACTCACCACTAAATTTTTCCAGCTGACCAGGCAAGGCCCTAGGATCATTTGACTGTCTCTGGCTCTCATCAACTACTGTATTCTCCAAGTCAACCTTTTCTGTCTACACAAGACAAACAGGGAGAAGTTTACGAAAAGCACAACCAAAAGAAAATGTTGAACGAAATGCAGAATTAGATAATTTTATATGACTGAGCTTAAGAAGGTCAGTCAGTGAACTTCTTTTGGGACTCCTATTGTTAATGATTTCACTAGAGGTCTACTCAATGCTAACAAAAAACTAATTATTCATGGAAATTAGAGGATCAAATCTAGAAATAAAAAATTATTAGAAATGGTCTGCATGGATTAACCCTCGCAACACCGCTTAGAGGTAAGGTTGAATCCAAATGAAGTAAATGATTTGATTGGTCTTAATATTATAACTACAAAAATAACTACAAGAAATGCATGCGCAGGGAACAAGCATACAAAACCTTTCAAGGTTAACTTCAACCTTCAGGCGAAGCAATCAAGAGATCCTAAAAAAATCATGTCCAAAGTGAAAGCAAAAAAAGCAAGCAGCAGACACATTCACTATCCTTGATAAAGCAATCAAGAGATCCTATAAAAATCATTTTCAAAGGTAAGGTTGAATCCAAATGACGTAAATGATTTGATTGGTCTTAATATAATAACTATATAAACAACTAGCAAAAAATGCATGCGCGGAACAAGCATACAAAACCTTTCAAGGTTAACTTCAACCTTCAGGCAAAGCAATCAAGAGATCCTATAAAAATCATTTCCAAAGTGAAAGCAAAAAAAAGCAAGCAGCAGACACATCCTTGATGAAACAACCAAAGGATCAGTACAGAAATGTTTTCGAAAGAGAATCTTAGCTTCTAGCTGCAAGTAGGTGGTATACAAAGAAAGGAATAAATCTGAGAAGTTTTGGTATATATTTTATCCGCTAGGAATCAAGGTTGCCCTATTCTAAACAGAGAGTGACTGTCAAACAGAAGACGTGCTCCAAACATAAGTTACAATATAGAATCGAACTCAGGGAAGCTCCGAATTGTGCTTCAAAGAGTCCAATTTCAAAAGTTCAGACAGAAGGTATACACACTCAAGACATAAAGGAGACAATGTTTAGTTTAAAAAAATGAAAACAGCCCAATATGTAAATAAACTTCAATAAAGGAACTAATTAACATATGAACAAAAAAATTGAAAGAACCGATAAAAGTTATAATAAAAAGGGCAGGCATACACAAACTATCCTAGATATAACCAAATGGAATTATGCGAGAAGAAGTGGGAACTATGGTTTTGTCGTTTGAAAAACTTTGTGGATTCTGGGGATATTTAACTTCATTTTGGATTTCTCGTGGAGAAATGTAATTACTCCATAAAATTTTAGTTTGATTCAAATAAAACATTTCAGTGAGAATAAGTATGCATAAATGAGAAAATACGACACTTTCTGACTACAACACAGAGCCAAACACCATAATGGTGCAAGCATCAAATGCCCAACCAGAATTAGAATTGTCGGATGAAGAGATGTACACCAAAGTAATGGGTTTTAAATAACCCGTATATCAATTGGGCTTAAATTCCTCCATGGAATCAACAATCAACATAGCACCATGAGGGAGGGGAAACGCACTTAAGCAAATGGCAGCTAATTATTAAAATTGAAAATTTTTAAGTGCTTACAAAGTTGCAAACTCAAATTCCCCTTGCATTCTATCAGAAGAATCACTAGAAGGGGGAAATATACACGATCTCCAGAACAGAGTAACAATGTATGACACCGCTCAGTAGTAAATGAATCGAAAGGTTCCAGTAATAGTAGGCAACAACAACAAAAAAAACAATCTTGAATTTGATTCATATGAAGTATTGTAGATTCAGTATCAATGTACCTCTAAGTGCCGCAGTGTGTCAATAAGTTGCCACTGCTTCTGCTTGAGCAACAAAAGCTGGTTTTGCAGTGCAGCAAACTCAGTCTTCATAATATTTTCAGTGTCCTGAATGGCTGTTTCACTGACACCCTCTTCTAGAAGCCGCTGTCTAATCTTGTCAGTTGACACAGACAAGAAGTCCATAGGCGCCATGAGCTCACAGTTAGACATCCTTGGGAATAATTCTTTCACTGCCTGCAATGCCTCCATCCATGCCACCCGATCCTCGCGGGTCTCTGCCCGCAAGTGAAGTCTCTTTGTCCCAGTGAAGATGGAAAACCTCTTATCATCTGACCGGCTTTCTCGAATTGAGGAGACCTGTCATAGGAAAATTCAACTCAACGGTGGCAAATGATCCACAGAACCAGAATGAAAACAAGGAGTTGCACGAATTAAATTGAAAGAAACACCTGAATCCTAGACATCATTTCTCAAGTCTCATTCACGATTAACATGGAAGGCATCTTTAGAGGATCAGAAAGAAAACTTGACAAACCCCCAACCAGATCAATTGTAATCCTTGATGAAGACGCTGAATTTCAACTAATAAAAGGGATGGGAAACGAACAAAGTAATAACCAAACAGAAACTAACAATGGACACAAACTGATTCATAAAATGAAGGAAGATGTAGATACAAAATATCAGCACCTCCAAAATAAAGCGTGAAAATTATAATCACGAGAAGAAGAAAAATGAATGCCATGGTACTTGAATGCAGATATTATAAAGAAGCAGTTCGGATTGGTGAGACCTTGAGATGAACTTCCCCAAATGGCTTGCGCCTGAGTGGGAACTGGAGAGTCTGATTAGAGAACCCGTTCTTATGCCTCGAAATCCTCCGCATCGACACCTCGCCGATGACCTTCGATCCCTTTTCTGTTTCCTCATTGACAACGATCTTATCAGGTCCATGAATCTTATAGTATGACAAAACGCCATCCTGAAGCACAAACCAACGACGACGCCAACCTTTGCCGTAGTTCACCCACTTGTAGAGAATACCACAGATACCATTCCCAACAATATCATTGATCTTAACGTCAACCGGAGGCTCCCTAGCCGAGGAATGGCGTCCAACCATCTCAGCAGCAAAAATACTCCGCTGACTAAGGCGTCCGGCATCGCTACTACTAAGACTCCGATTATGCCCATAATTGGAAATTCGAATCGTCGGATCGGATCTGGACGCGACAGAGACAGCAGGAGAGGCCGGTGCAATATGGAGGTCCGGCATCGGAATCGGCGGTTGCTTGGAAGGAGAGTTCTCGGAGACAGTGGAGACGCAGCAGAAAGAATGCATAGGGAATTGAAAAACAAAAGACAAAAACAGAGGAAAAAAGCAACAGCAATCAAAAAGAGGGATCTGATGAGGATGACGGTGGCGATAAACAGATGGCGGCGGAAGTGAAAGTGACGTCGTCTGACTCGGTCGGAGGCTTCATTGATCCAAATTGTTGAAAGGCAATCATAGAAACGAAGATTACTGGAAGAAGGCGGTTTGGATTAATACGTCTGTTTATAACGAAGCCGCACACAACCGACGGCCATAGCTGGAGAGAGAGAAAAATCCGGGAAACAGAAATCTAAAGCGAAAAGGTCGGCGAAAACGGATTTCAATTATAGATTGGAACGAACTTAACGAAGGGGAAAACAAAAACAAAAACAAAAAGAAAATCCAATGTGTTCGTTGAAAATGGATATGGAAATCGGGGAATTAGAGAGATTAGAGAAAAATGCAAATCGGAGAAGAAGAAGAAGAAGAAGAAGAAGCTATGTCGTCCGCTGACGATGGTGACACGCGGCGACTGCCGAAGACGCGACTCAATCGACACCCCACTTTAAATATAAGGAGGTCGCCGGACGGACGGGTGGTTAATACTTCTGAAAAAGAGATTAATACCTTAATTGATTAATTAAGTAATTAATTACAGGGTTTTGTTCCGATGCGGGTGGATGTAGGAATTACAGTGGGGAACGGCGTGGGTTTGGTGAGGGGGATCCACAACGTGGAGACGGATGAGGGTTTGACGGAAACGATAAACTCCCTAGAAGGGCCTTTTCGTCTTTTCATCCTTAATTTATATATTTTATTAATTATTATTATTAATTTTTGGGATTTTTGTTGTGTGTGTGAAGGATAAGGAAAAACATCTCGAATGATATGGGTTGACTCAATAATTCTTTCCTTCTTAATGAAATGGATTTTAATTATTTTTTTTCCTTTTTTTTATTTTTATTTTTTCCATTTTCGTCTGGTTATTTTAACACGTAAAGGAAGAAAGAGAAAAAGGGATAAGACGAATTAATAAATCTTAGATTTTATTTATTTATTTATTTATTTTTGTGCCTGAAAATAATGCTCATTTTATTTGCTTTTTCTTTAGGTAAAAATATATTTTTATAAATAAATAAATAAATAAAACTTTAAAATGAGGTTTCACTAATATTTTTTACGAATTTAAAATTTATAAATCAATATTACCATAATTTGTTAAAATAAACACATAAAAAATGTGAGAAAAAAGGATTTATTATTTAAAACATTTTAAACAATATCTTCTAGAAGATAAATGTTCAACTTTTTTCTCAATTTAATTTATTCCCGGAGAAAAAGTCAATTTAATTTAATATATAAAAGTAGCTTGACCAACCCTTTCTCATAAATAAAAAAACGACCAAATTAGTGACCAAATTAGAGAGTTTAATAATGTTTTCAATAATCCAAGTCAAAATTTATAAATCTAGTATTTTTTTTAAAATTAATATTATAAGCTATATTTTTCATATATTTATTTTATTAGATAAACGTTGATTGAAAAGAAAAATGGAATATAGCGGGTGGAGGACAAGTAAGAAACAATTAGATTATTCGCGCGTAAATCTCACCCTTTAAATATTTAAAGATATTTAAAGATGAAAAAGTAATAACTTTATGTTATGATCACCGCCTCCTCGTTATGACTTTTATGAATTTACTATTTAATGGGATTAAAATTATATAAAGGTTCATTTAAATGTGTTTTTGAAATAAAATGACCAAAATAAGTGAATAAATTGAAAAATATAATTTTTGGAGTTTGTATTGAAATACGGCAGATTAGTACGTACGGTCCAGATGAAGAGGTTTTGAGAGAGGTCGAATGGGGCGGTGACACGTATAGATGTACGTCCAAAGTGCAGTGTATGAATATTCTGTACTGTAGCGTTACAGACAGGGTGCATTTTTTGAACAGTAAAATACCGGTCTCCGCCTCAGCCATCGTAGGACAACAAAACAACTGAACCAACCGCAAAACAATAAATAATATAAAATTATATATATTTGCAGAACTAAGAATTTGATGCCACTGCAGTGCCTTCAGTAGCCGCAAAATAGTAAACGCGTGGAATATAAATTAAAAGTATTTACTTTTCCATTTTTTATATTCCAACCAAAATTTAAAATTATCAATTGCATTTTTTTTAAATATTTTGAATCCATCGTAATTAAAAAAATATTATGATTATATAAATAAAAGAAATGAGAAGGTCTACTGGGCAAAAATAAATAATAATAATAATAATAATAATAATAATAATAATAATAATAATAAAAAAGGCACAAATGTCATACCATGATAAAGTGAGTCTGTGTAATGTTTCTTGTCTAAGATTTGAATTTTTTTGCATTCCCTGTAGTCAGGTTACTTGCTCTTCGTTTTTAAGAGTGAAGATTATTCCAACATTTTTATCCTCAATCGTGTGCATCATGGAAAAATTTTCAAAACATCACCTAACAAAGATTGCCTCACACCAATGACACCTCCCCTTAATCAAGGCACGACTCATTCGGAGTCTTAGTCATTGCCTTCGAAGAAGCTTGACTCCTTTTCTTCTGAAGTCCTTTGTAATCTTAGTCATTTTTTACTGCCTTCGAGGAGCCTAGGGTTGACTCCTTTTCTTCTGAAGTCCTTTGTTTGACATTTGATAGCATGTTAGATGAACACGACTCTCCGGTATGATATTGTCCACTTTGAACATAAACTCTCGTGACTTTACTTTGGGCTTCCCCAAAACGCCTCACACGAATTGAGAGAATATTATTTATTTATAAACCCACGATCATCCCCTAAATTAGTCGACGTGGGACTTTCATCATCCAACAAAATCATCGAGTGTCAAACAAATAAATTGCGAGCTTCAAATGTACGGTTGTAGTAAAGATCTATAATATAACTCTATCATACCAGCTACAAATATTAATATATATTTTATTTTATATCTCGTAAATAAATATTTTTAATGAGACAAAATTGGGAAACAAATTACGTGGACGCAAAATCTTCAATTATCACATTCCAATATTGGAGAGCTTCATAGCCACAATAAATAAATAGTTGGAACAAAAATACGTGACAATCATAAATATGACAAAATAATTTAATTTAATTAAAATAAAATAATTCTCTTCACCATTTCACCGCCCAAAAGTACTTGCACACAAATACGCCCCACGACCCCAACACCACGGACAAAAATGTCAACCATTTTTAGAATATCATCCAAATATAATTTAATTAACATAAAACATCAAAATATTTATTAAACTAAAAACAATAATTATATTAACAAAAATCAATATAATACATTTTAACCGTTCAATAATAATAATAATAATAATTTTGTCATTTCTCTAATGATTTGAAACAAAATAATATTTAAATGAGGTAACGATGGTTTTATTTTTTATTAAAAAAAAAAAACTCAACCCTCCAATCAAAACATTTACTTTCATACTAATAATTTTTTCAATAATTGATATTAAATTATTTTATGAATCATTTAATAATAATAAACACTTAATTTTAAATTAAATTGTATAAATAAAACAAATTAATTAATTAAAATAATAATGGTAATAAAAATGGTTGAAATATTTGATCCTCATGCTCCAAAGTGAGAATCTTTTGAAGATCATGATCGAGAGTGGATTAAAGATATTAATCATGTTTAGTCTATATAAACCTACTCACCATAGATCGGTGCCTATGATAATGGAAGGCCACAATTAAAGAAAATCAAATTTGGAATTTTTAATTAATTAATTTTTTCTTTATTTATGAATTTATTAAAATTGAAAAAATAAGTACAGCCAATACGCTACATACACGTGGCTTGATGAGTTGGATGGGAAAATGTTATTTAAAAAAAGGGTGACGGGAACATAAAAAAAGTGATCACATGCGGCAAGATAGGGAGCACGTGATTGGAAGGGTGGGTGACGTCACTTTCGGTGGACACGTAAGTAGAAAAAACAAGAAGATGATAGGGCATTCCTCTGCGCAGATGATCACGGACATCTCCTCTTTACTTTGACCACCAGTCAACCCACCTAATGCCACGTGGCAACCTTTATTTATTTATCACATTTTATATTTATTTATTTTAAACAATTTAATCATTCAATTAAAATAAATAAATAGTATACTACTTTATATTTATTTTATATTGTAGCATTAAATTTTGAAGGTACCTAAATAAGTTACATTTTGATATTCTTATCCATAATTGCTCGATAAATAGTTAGTCTAGCTTTAAATGCATATATTAATATATTGGCTTAGACAAGCGTTGAATTCTTTATCAAGTGGCTGAACGAGCTTTTTGTCACGGTCATGCTCGTCCAAGGCGTGTTGTCCATGGCTGCATGCTCATAACAAGCCCAACTCTTTATGTCTTTTCATATTCTATTGTTTTACTTTTGTATTTTTATGAAGTATGATGTTTTAGAAATAGTATGTCTAGGCTTGTCAGACATTAAATGCCTCAGAATGTACTATAAGGGGATACGACTAGTTGTCAACTTCTCCTTACCCAAGGTTATATATTGTGAGCCGTTGTTATTTCTCTCTTGCTTGCTTATATAACGTCTTTTTTAAAAATCTCTCTTTCGAAAATCTTTTTCTGCCCTCGTTTTCTAAAACCTTCTCTTAAAACCGAGGCCAGAGGCTCGAGCATATGCCGCTTGGCCGTAGGCGATGCAAGAACGAATTGACTTAGCTCACTTGTCGCTGGAAAGTGAGTGTCGCACAATCGCAAGTCCGCTGCCATTAAAAGTGCGATTGTGACACTTTTGACATGTCAAATAAGTCTTTTAGGGTTCAATTGGGCCCGAGTACGCTGGTCAACCTTCGACTTATAGTCACCTTGGTTCACTTCGACTCCTTTTGCCTTCAATATTTTGTTACGAGAGCTTATAGAAGTCTCATATTATCAACGAGAAATCATTACGGAATTGAAATCCTAATGATTAGAGGGAACATCAATTTTTTTTTTTTTTTTTGACCCTCAAAACCTTTCTCACAAAATCCAAATAATTTCAAATCAAATCATTATATTTACCATCCATTATTACTTATCCAAAAAAAATTTACCCCACTTTTTCACCTTATCCTTTTTGCATTTTTCCTCAGTGGATGATTAATTAGGATTAAACCCTTAAATTGAAAAATCGCTTTAATAATTATTGATACGTATGTGCTAAAGAAAATAAGAAAAATTAGGATAAGGAAGAGAGAGAAAAATAGCCCCTTAAGGTTTTAAAAGGCTAACTCTGAGTTAGGTTGACGTTTGCACACTCTTATAAGCAATATTTCGTTATCCTCTCCAACCAATGTAATGTCTGACATGGATAGAGTCGAAAGCCATAATAAAAATTGACAATACGTTGCAACAATACCTTATTATGATCATGACTACAACATTGCAATGAACGGCATACCAATAGAAACCTCCAAAACGACAAGACAGAGAAGTAATGGATTTTTGTGTTAAGGAAGCGACATCATAAATCATAAGGATACCAGACACCTACCGCATCATTGAGGGTGAGTTGATGATATTATAAGACAGAGCCGAAGAGAGAGACAAAAGGCTGAAACAGCGGCAACTCAGAACAGGGAATTTTACTTGCCACTGCATCATCATCATCATCATAAACTCAACATAAGCCCAGTTTCACAGTTGCTGCTGGCTTCCCCCTTTTGCAGCTTTTGTTTACCTCAACTCCACACATCAGGACACCTCCCCACCGCCAACTCTGTCCTTCCATGGCCCCCAGCCTCCCAAAACTCTACAAACCTGCCTTTTTTAGACATGGGTCATCTCAAAGTTTCGTCAAGTTTCTACTGAGTCAGTATCTGATCATTTCGTGTTGTTAACGCCATTATTTTAATGCTTACACTACCAAACAAACACCCTAACCAGCTCGAAATTGACCTGCCATGTAGCTATAATAATATGGTAAGCATATATCACATACCCAGTAAACTCACAGTTCAGAATCAACATACCATGTAGCTTTAATAATAATATAGTCGAACATATGGTATGAGATCCTCTCTCCCTAGCGTTTTAAAATCTTTGAGGGAAAGCCTAGAAGGAAAAGCTTAAAGAGGACAATATCTACTAGTGGGGGGCTTAGACCGTTACAAATGGTATCAGAGCCAGACACTGGGCTGAGCATCTAAGGGGGATGGACATGAGACGGTGTGCCAGCAAGGATGCTGGACCCCAAAGGTGGGCGGATTGTGAGATCCCACATTGGTTGGGGGAGAAGAACGAAATATTCTTTATAAAGATGTGGAAACCTATTCCTAGCAGCTCAAAGAGGACAATATTTGCTAGCGGTGGGCTTAGGCTGTTACATATCGTATATGCGGGATGAAGCTAAGACATGAAACTATTGGGCAGAATCCTAATATGGGACCCCTTTTGTTTATTCAATCCATCCACTGTTGTGCATGTGGCAAGCCAACCCCTTTTTTCTCTCTTCTGATAGTGAACCCTAAACAAAAAGGCTCCAATAGCCGTATAAGGAAATAGACAGAAGAAGACATACCAGTTTCTGGGTCTGACATGGCGCCTCGCCACAAGAATCTTTTGCCCTTCTGTTTCTTTTTCACTCAATTCACAGTTGTAAAGTTCAAATAAGCTGCATCCGTTTCACCATCACAACACAACACCTTCGGTCATAACGGAGTTTCATTTCAAGCTCAACAGCTGGCAATAAAGTGGCAAAGGATTTCTTTAAATTTCTAATAAAAAATAACTGCTGACTGACTGATTGATTATACCAATTGTCCCACTAGAAATTCCTTCACGTTCATTGGGATGATATAAAAATACAGCATGTTCTTGACTATGGACCCTCCTTAGTAAGGTTAAATATGAATAATATTTACATCTTCAGTAGAATCTCATTGTTTAATCATAAAAAGTAAGATAATCTTTCTCCTTTGTATTGCACATGATTCCATTCCATACAGCTCATAGTCCAAAGTGAAAAAAAAAAAAAAAAAAAAAAAAAAAAGCAGTATTCTCACACCAGTTTCCTCCTGAAGAACAAGAGGAAGATGACATGATCATTAGATTTAAGATCAAATCTCTACAGTCATTGCATTTGGAGATGAATTCATGCTTGGGGTTGTGAGTGATGCATGCCAGCTTAGTTCAAAAGGACATCCAAGCAACAACTATATCAGAATTAAAGGTTTCAGCGAAATGAGTACAGCAGAAACTACGGTATTGATTGATTGGCTAACAGGGCAGTCATCTTACAATCATTATAATTGATTCTAAAGCACTTTGAGACGTTAAGCTTTATTGACCACTGTTTCTTAGTCATGGAAGAATTTGGAATGAACTCCATTGTCGATTTTGTAAATGATAACGATTTAGTTTAGGCCCGTTTGTTAACGATTTTGTGTTTAATTTTCTGTTTTAGAAAAGTTGTACTTGTTTCCTTAGCCTCTTTTGATAAGAATTTAGATCTCGTTTAATAACCATTTTTGTTTTTTGTTTTTGAAAAGTAAGCTTATAAACATTATTGCAGTAAACGAAATCGTTATCGAACGGTGTCTTAGTTTTTTATTTTTGATCTTTGAAAATTAAGCTTATAGACGCTACTTCTACCTATAAATTCGTTCGTTTGTAATCAACTTCATATCCATATTTTCAAAAACAAGTCCAAGTTTGAATCAATTCAAGTACTTACCTATTCCCATCTGGATGAAGCTCGCACATTTGGCTGTCATCTCCAATAGCTAGCAAATATCCTGAAGATGTCAACCCCTGTATAACGAAACAAGCAAATTTCTGAACCAATAAGCAATCAATTCCAGTTTTCAAAGCCATGCAAATCATAGAAGATGGTGACCCAAGAACTCTCCGTTACTAAGTTGAACCCTTATAAGCAATGCTTCGTTCCCCTCTCCAACCGATGTGGGATCTCACAATCCACCCCCCCTTAGGGGCCCAGCGTCCTCATTGGCATATCGTCCAGAGCCTGGCTCTCATACCATTTGTAACAGCTCAAGGAGCACACTGCTAGCAGATATTGTCTGCTTTGGCCCATTACGTATCGCCATCAGCCTCACAGTTTTAATAGGTGTCTACTAGGGAGAGGCTTCTGTAGGATCTCACAAAAGTAGTGGGATTAAGACTGCAGCATTTGCGTAAATCCTAGAGCTGTCACAGAATTAGCTATCAATCAGATCTCACGTACCTGAATAGTGACAACATTTTCCACTTCTTGATCATCTTTCTTTTCCTGTACAATAACTCTTTGCCCACTACATAGACAGATGTAACAAAATCATATCTATAGGAAAAAAATTATAAAACATACTTGGCATAACTTGCACAATAGTCCTAGCTCATAGACATCAAGCACTAAAAAATCGAACAACATAGTCCATATCCAGGACGTTTTTCGTTCCATGAAACATAAGTATAGACAATGTAAACAACAAAGCATAATCGTGAGAATCCTGGAACAGAACGTGTTGAGTTACCTGTGCAACCATGTCTGATAGTAGAGTTCCTCGAGAGCCCGAAACCCTAATTAATAAAAAAATGATGATAACAAAGTGGCATTGTTCACGGATTTAGTGAGAATGAGGTCACCAGGGAAATTTTGAAACTGAAGCAGAGCAAACATGAGATAAACAGAACAAGCATGTTAGGAAGGTAACAATAAACGAAATACGTGTGCTACAAAAGTTCTAGCCTTTTCAAGTGAGAACAAGATTGTTAAATCACCAATCAATTATATACTTTAACACTCCACTCACTTGTGAGCTTGAAAATTTGTAAATGACCCAACAAGTAGAAACCAATGTTAATGGGGGAGGACATGACATCAAAGGCGTTTGAACACAAAATCTCTTGCTCGGGTATCATCTAAATTTAAATGGAATGATATAGATAGTAAGATATATAGCCTTCTTATGTAGGAGAATGACTTAATACATAAAAGGAAAGAATGATTACACCAAATTAATATATGTCCACATCTTATATGAACAATATCTTAGAGCACTCTCTCACACCCCCACATTGCATATATGGTATAGCTATCATCTTCACAAACTTGATGGATATGTAGCTAGAAAACTTTGGAAGATTTCCTTTATGTATAATTATTCATCCAAAATCCTCCAATTCTTTATGCCATAAGTAGAAGCCAAATGCTTATCATGCACAAAACCTTAAGGCAATGAACAGCAGGAAGTAATAGAATGATGTTCACACTAACACATTCAGAAACGAGGGAAAATGAAGAGAGATGGATGATTTCAAATTCTTTTGGAAAATAGTGTTAGCTGCTTAAAATTTACATAACTCACAACCATCTCCAGAGAATTGTTGGATAGAAGGAGAAGCTCTAAATCCGTACATGTACGTGACAATGCCTTGTCATGACGAAGACTTTAGACTGACATATAAATACCTTGATTTATGAAAATATCGTACAATCTTTCAAACTTGTTAAAGAAGAATGCTAAGATATCCTCTTTTCTGAACCTGTAAGGTGTACTGGATAAATTTGTAAGAGCTTCATTCAAGCACGTTGATGGTTTGTTATTGTCTACATTCAAACCTATACCTGGAAGAACATGAAGCAGTTAAAGGTAGACTAAAAGTTTCAATTTGGAAGGAGAAAACTGTAACAGCCCAAGCCCACCACTAGCCGATATTGTCCTCTTTGGGGTTTCTCTTTCGGGCTTCCCCTCAGTGAGATCCCACATCGGTTGGGGAGGAGAATGAAACATTTTTTATAAGGGTGTGGAAAACTCTCCCTAGCAGACGCGTTTTAAAAACCTTGAGGGAAAGCTCAAAAAGGACAACATTTGTATGCAGTGGGCTTGGGCTGTTACAAAAACAGAATGTAAAAGAAGATTAGACAGAAAGAAACCAACACACCAGCAGTAACATTAAACTTCTTCGATCTATATGTTGAAGTGCACAAAATGCCTCCAACTTTAAGGCCATTCACGTAAAGATCATTTGGCCACTTTATTTTCAAATCAATAGAGGGTAAACCCTGTACGAACCCACAGAGAATGAGCAGTATTAACCTCAACTCAAGTGCAGCACCATTTACAAATAATGATCATAACATCAACGGAATGGATAGTGTCGTTGGCACAGTGGAAATAGTGAAACATATAAGGGTGTTGAATCATCTCGATAGTGTACTAGACCAGTTCTGAATGTTGGAAGCTAGTCTACCATGACTTGAATCCCCATCTATTCCTCAAGTCCCTCTAGTTTCTTTCAAACAAACTGATTCCTCCGACCATTACCATATGTTTTTATAACAGTCCAAGCCCACTGCTAGCAGATATTGTCCTCTTTGGGCTTTCCTTTTCGGGCTTCCTCTCAAGGTTTTTAAAACGCGTTTGTTAGGGAGAGGTTTCCTCGCCCTTATAGAGAATGTTTCGTTCTCTTCGTTCTCCTCCCTCACCGAGATGAGATCTCATAATCCACCCCCTTGGGGTTCCAACGTCCTCGCTGGCACACCGCTCCCACATCGGTTAGAGAGGAGAACAAAGTATTCTTTATAAGGGTGTGGAAACATCTCTCTAACAGACGCATTTTAGAAACTCGAAAGGGAAAGCCCAAAGAGGACAATATCTGCTAGCGGTGGGCTTGGGCTGTGCAAGTTCATTCCCCCCTCCTAAGGTTTGGTTATTTAGCCATTGAGACATCTGTGCGCTATTAAACTAACACCACTCGTTTTCCTTGCTTTGATTAGAAAAACAAAACATGAACTATTCATTGATAATTTAGCACCACCAGTTTATCAAAATTTTCAGCTAGGAGACTGAGTTCCCATTTTTTAACAAAGATTTAAAGTAAGAGCTGCTAACATGGGCCAAAAAAGGACAGAAGTTACCTCTTTGTCGCAAAGATCTTTAATGGCCTCAGTAATAGCAAGAGATATTACATATTGTAATAGAGGAATAATACGCCCATCTTCCATTTGAATAGTAAAGGAAAACATAAGGCAACCAGGGGGAGATTCCCACAAATTCTTCGATCGACCTTCACTTAAATCCACATAATGACTTTCAATACAAAGAGGAATTCAAGGACAAACACACAAGGCTACCAGTTTGTGGTTGATTATGAGCACTATGCACCTCTTCCCTTGAACTGAACATCAGCCACACAGACCGTACCCAGGGGAACGTCGCTGAAGTTGCTGTTACAAGAGATAGCTGGGATCGTCAAAGAATGAAAAAGTGGCGTGGAGGAAGAAGAAATGCATCGTTACACTCACTGAGAAATGATATCCTGAGTAGAAGGAATCTACCAAAAGTATTGGTAGAAAGAGCATTCAAATACGAATCAATTCGAAACCCATTTTCCTCCAGGAATTCATCCCTTTCTGAATGCAAGAAAACCGAAATTTCAGTATCGTCAGGGAGTTTCGAAGTGTCATTCCTCTTGAGTAATTTGGCAGTTTCATTGTCAGCCGCCGTTTTTCCACTCAAGATCAACGCACAGGTTGGACTGATGTCCATTGCTGAAGCAGATGATAGAAATAACAATCTCCTTCTTTCCCTCTGTGTTTTCCAGAAGAAGATCAATATCAATCTTCTAAACTCTCACCCCATATAGTTATCCAACTTCTTTTTAGGGAAAAAAAGAACATAAATCTTTAAGAACAGTTCGACCCAACTTCATTAAAGTAAAATTCGTCTCAAATCAACACAATGAACACAAATTTTCAGGAAAATACTACCCCTACATGTATTGAAACGAACCTGGGATGGGCACGAAAGCAACAATTCCACTCGGAGACCGACACGACGGAGAATTTAGGCTGGAGAAAACGTAGCGATGGTTAACATGTCATGGGCATCTTGTATCTCTTTCGAAGAGCCTCCATTGCAAGATTTAGTAAGCTGGTGCGGAGAAATCAATATATAGGACCTCTTAATATTGATACCTCGTTCATCGCATAACAAATGGATTAGGCTGACATTCGCCACCCCCCGTCAAATTAACTAATCATGATTAGCATCACGTTTTGAGTCGTGTTTCATATTCCATAATATTATTGATCTAGTTCAAAATTTTCTCTAAAACATTCATCCTTCCACATTTTTATTGAGGTATTGGTCCTCTAGTGCACATGCTATGTTATAGAGGGTGCATAATCTAACTTATGACACATGGGTTAGGGTGCAATATCAGCACACCTATGTCATTCCATACTAAAAATTCATTTCAAAGAATGGCTAGATGCCTAGCCTAGCTTGATCCAATTTTAATTGAAACTGGAGATGAGGCTAAATTCTTTGATTTGTGAAATGGGTCAACAAAAAAAATCAAAATTTAGTTGGTTTACCTTCCGTTTTAAACATTTTTTAGTATCGAAGTTGTGGCTACGAGCGGGGCGCGAGAACTTTAGAACAGAGGGTGGAAAGAATTCAATATTAACCGGGAAAGTTGAGCATGCCGCTTTCGGTATTCATGGAGGTTGAAACTTCGCTAAAACTCGGGAAGTGACTTGCGGCAACGCTCTGTAATCATCATTTGGTATTATTCTTCACGCCCACATCAAAGCATTAACCTTTTTACTCAACTTTCGGGTTTCGGCTTCGACCTTCTTAGGGTTAGTCTCTTTGCTTTAACTTGATGGTCAATTTACATATAACTGCTTGGTTTTCAGGTGGGGGTCATTCCACTCTGTCGCTAGTGGGAAAAAGAAGCTACCTCTAATTCAGACCTCCTCGTCATTGTTGGTGCTTGGCGCTCTGTGCTTCCGGCATTCATGGAGGGCTTGCAGAATGCTCTAAACGACCGTGGGTTAACGGTTACTATTCTGCCGGAGAAGGGCCGGAGCCTCTTCACCACCAGGAATTTTCATCCGGGTCATTCTCTTTCTTCTTTCTTCGTCGTTTGTGTTGATTATATTCTCTGTTTATTGAAATCCAGCGATTTTTAAAGCTGCTCAAGCTATTGAGTTCATGCTGGGGCTCAACTTGTTTTCTACTTGCTTAGATAAATTTGAACTCTTCGCTGCTGGTGTTGACACGAATGGCCAATACTGGGCTGGAAAATTGAAAAATGAAGCCAATCACAGGCTTCTACTTCCTATTTAAGAACCTGGGTCTATGAAAAGTCGATTGGGAGGTGGTTATATGCCATAGCTTGATTGTTATAGTTTTTGATCCATTTGAACTAAAATGTTCAAAAGATGCAAAATCCAAAAAAAGAGTGAAAAGAAAATTATAAAACAGAAAGGAACAAGGCCAGACATGTGTACATGTAATAAACTAAGTCCACTGCTAGCGAATATTGTCCGCCTTGGCTCGTTACATATCGCTGTTAGCCTCATGGTTTTAAAATGTGTCTACTAGGGAGAGGTTTCCACACCCTTATAAGAAATGTTTCGTTCCTCTCTATCCCAATTTATACAAATATCCTTGAAGAAATAATCAATAACCAAACTAGAGAGAGATCAACGTTGAAACTCTATTAAAATTATGCTATACCCTCATTCTACAAATGCAGTTCAATGTATGCTAGGTGTTGTTAGTATCTACCGATGGAACTTTCAACGTAAACAAAAGTTTATAGTATCGTGTTTGGTGTTGCAGGAGAAGAAATAATTAGCCAAGAACCTTATGTTTGCGTCCCCAACAACTCGACAGTTGAGTCCAGATGTGACCGATGTTTCGCATCAATAAACCTTAAGAAATGCTCAGCTTGCAAAGTTGCATGGTATTGCAGTAGTATGTGCCAGGTATGTGAGACAGATGAAGTATTTCTTATTCCTTTTCCACTGTTATATGCACCACTGACCTAAAGATCAACCATTGCTTGTAACTTGTTTATATGTTAGGATTGTGCAACCAAACAATTTGAGAACTTCTGAGCAATGTTAAGACATGTAACTCTTGTTTGAAAGTATGTTTTCATATTCATTTTGATCAAACCCTCGAAGAAAATTTTGTTCTGTCGATACGGGTGTGACCGAATGCCATTTATATTCGACAACTTCGCTATTCTTCCTATGCCATTTTTATATTGTGACTGGAAGATGGGTTGTATTAGTGGCTTGGCATCCAAGAACACCTTAGCATGATTAAGCAATCGGGTTTGACTAGTTTTTCCTTCAATGACTTTCAGAAGTCGGAGTGGAAGTTGCATCGTCTTGAATGTGATGCTCTTGCAAGGCTCGACAAGGATAGGCATAAATCTGTTACTCCATCTATAAGGTTGATTATCAAACTCTTCATTCGAAGAAAACTGCAAAGTGAAAAGGTAAGCTTTACCTCCACTTTTAATCAAGAACTCTTTTCTGTATGGCATTTTCCATGTTTATCACGTGAAAATTACTGTTGGGAATGATTACTCTAATGCTTCTAGATGTTTATATTGTTCTTAATGATTTGCTATATGAACATATCGTGATTTTATCGACAGGTCATACCTACGACCGCAACAGACAATTATAAATTGGTGGAGGCACTAATAGATCGTATCCTCATTTTATGAACTTCTCGATAATGCGTTGCCATATTAACGATGATATTCAACTTGGTAATTTTGTTTTGTTTAACCATTTTTCCAATCAGACATGTCTGGCATAGATGAAAAACAATTGGTGTTGTATGCTCAGATGGGAACTCTTGTGAATTTGATCCTGCAGTGGCCAGAAATGAACGTAAAAGAAATAGCACGACACTTCTCCAAGGTTCTACATTTAACATTTATATTTCTACATAATTTATATATTTTACTGAGCTTGACTTTTGCTCACTAGTACCCTAAAATTTTAAATTTAAACAGCCGTGTGTTCTTAGCATTCTTATTCATAAATTGGACTGTCCAACAATAGTTTCATTTATTAATACAGACCCGGTGAGATCCAACATCGGTTGGAGAGGAGAACGAAACATTCTTTATAAGAGTGTGGGAATTTCTCCCTAGCAGATGCGTTTTTAAAAATCTTTAGGGGAAGCCCAAAAGGGAAAGCCCAAAGAGGATAATATCTGCTAGCGGGGGGCTTGGGCCGTTACAAATGGTATTAGAGCCAGACATCGAGCGATGTGTCAGCGAGGAGGCTGAGCCCCAAAGGGGGTGGACATGAGGCAGTGTGCCAGTAAGGACGCTATGCCCCAAAGGGGTGGATTGGGGGGGGGGGATCTTACCTCGATTGGAGAAGAGAATGAGTGCTAGCGAGGATGCTGGATCCCGAAGGGGGTGAATTGTGAGATCCCACATCGGTTGGGGAGGAGAACGAAACATTCTTTTAAAGGGTGTGGAAACCTCTCCCTAGCAGACACTTTAAGATGGGAAATTCACTGTTAGTATCTTAACAACTTTTCGCGTAAATTTATTGAGGTCATCTTACAAACATTGGTTTTTCAGGATTGTGTACTTCCACTGCTGCTATTTGATATATTTGCCTAAAATAAGTTATGATGCTAAACCTTATTTTCCATAACCACAAGCTTCGGCAAGATCAGTTTTGCGTCGGTTCTGAAGTCTAACCCCCTGCATTTGAATGCAGCTTGCATGTAATGCACATACCATATGTGACAGTGAACTTAGACCCTTGGGTACTGGACTATATCCTGTAATCTCCATTATAAACCATAGGTAACTCCTCACAAGACATGTTCTGTATTTACACCCATTACTTCGTCATAATAATTCTTTTCATAAGAAACTTCATCATAATAATCAACTAAGTCACTAAGTGGTTTTGGTACTATAGCTGCTTGCCCAATGCTGTTTTGGTATTCGAGGGAAGATCTGCTGTGGTCCGTGCAGTGCAACATATACCCGCAGGTGCTGAGGTATCCCTTCTGTCTATATTCATTTTTCCCCCTAGTTCTCTAGGTCTAGTGATGTGGATCATTTGTATCATAGCTGATATGAAACTCTTGGGATTTGATCTAAAAAACCTTGTTAAAGAACGAGATCTCTAGATTAAAATTATCCAAGAACCCCAAAGGCGATAAGAAATCAACCCAAGGGAAAGTATAGGAAACAGATTACCTTGATGATCAAGATCAAGAGTAAAGAAAACTCGTTTCTAAACTCGTGATTCAAATCACTCCACAAGATAGTTTGATCAAGACTACTTGAATAACTCTAACATGCAAATCTAAACACAAGAAATGCAAAGGCTGAAGAAGCATAATATGCAACTTTCATTATAATATCCAAAATCTTCATACTAAAGGAATAACGTGAGTGACTATTTATAGCCTTGAAAATAAACCTTCTAGTAACGTATGATTAATTGAAAGGTTGTAACTTTCATGGCCCAATATCATAATGACCACTAGCTAATTGTAACTTATAATCTTAAAGACAATTCTCTAGAACTTAAAAAATATTATAGAACCTCCTTAAATCTAAATAACATATATGTATCTTGTCGTCCATTGAATGATTAAGACACCTTATTTATTTCGTATCAGTGTTGTTTAATGATTTATATTCCCTAGTTCCCGGTCTAATCATATCTATCCGGTGATATTTCATTAGGTGTCGATCAGTTACATCGAAACTGCTGGAAGCACTATGACTCGGCAGAAAGCTCTTAAAGAAAACTACTTATTCACTTGCACATGCTCTCGATGCGTTAAAGTTGTAACCAATAATTGCATCTCTCAGATGTATTTCATCCTTGATTTGAACCGCATTATGTTTGATCTAAATGATTAAGAATTTCTATTTGTTTGATCATTTTCCTCCCTTCAAAAAATTAAAGGATCAAGAAGATGAAATCAAAGAAAGTGCAATTTTGGAAGGATACAGGTGCAAAAATGACCAATGTGATGGTTTCCTGCTTCGTAATTCTGGTACGTGATATTTCACTGTTCGGCCAGTAACCGAGAACGTGCTATTATTTCAAACTTTGTTTTTTTTTTTCTGCAGATGACACTGGATTCACATGCCAACAATGTGGGCTTGTTCGAAATAAGGAAGAGATAAAAAATATTGCTAGTCAAATAAAATCAATATCAGATGAAGCTTCTACTTCTATGTTTCACCAAAGTATCCTTTTATGTTTGACTATAAATCATTAATGGTCGTCGGGTTTTTGTCACCGATAAAATATCTTGGAACATAGGTGTTCTTTGATCTGAATAAGCTCGGTCTGGTCTTTATTGCATTCGGTTTCATCTTTAACCAAACTCAGATTGTGGAGAAGCTTTATTTATGTATGAAAAACTTGAGGAACTCCAAAAAATATTATGCCATCCTTGTTCCATTAGTTTGATGCAAACTCGAGAAAAGCTTCTCAAGGTAGGTTAAGAATGCTTATTATAATTCATTACCTATGTTTGTAATTATTTGTGTATCATACCTCTGATGTCTCTGGCAGATTTCGATGGAGCTAGAGAATTGGACAAAAGCTCTACTATACTGTAAACTGACAATTTCAGTTTATCAAAGTATGTCTGTTTTTTTTTTCTATTCTTCTAGTAAATTAATTGCTTTTGGATAAAAAGTGGATCATCTGCTTGATACAACTGCAAATTTTAGTTTGAGAGATGACCAGGTTTAATGTCTCTTTGTGGGCTTTGGTCACTAAACCTTTTTATGAGTATGAGCTAGGTAAACTGGCTTGAACACCTATGTCGGATGAAGGGTAAACGTGGAGGTGAGAATGCATTTTAAGGAATGGTTATCATTTACAGCCCAAGCCCACTGTTAGCAGATATCGTCTTCTTTGGGGTTTCCCTTCCGGGCTTCCCTTCAAAGTTTTAAAATACATCTGCTAGGGAGAGGTTTCCACACCCTTATAAGGAATGCTTTGTTTCCATCTCCAACCGATGTGGGATCTAATGGTGGGCTTTGGCTGAGGACAATATCTGCTAACGATGGGCTTGGGTTGCTACAAATGGTATCAGAGCCAAACACCGAGTAGTGTGCCACTGAGGACATTGGGCCCCATGGGGGGTGTGAGATCCCACATCGGTTGGAGAGGGGAATGAAAACATTTCTTATAAGGGTGTGGAAACCTCTCCCTAGCATACACGTTTTAAAACCTTGAGGGGAAGCCCAGAAGGAAAAACCCACAAATAACAATATCTGCTAGCAGTGGGCTTGGGTTGTTACAATGTTATTTCCGAGAGAGTGCTCCTCGTATATTGTTACAAACTTGTAGTTTTACTTGGGGTTGATTGACTATGTTTGATCTTATGCAATGAATCCACATAGTTTAATAGTTTATAAAGTATCTTCTAAGAAAGATCTCTTTGATTGCAGAACTATACCCTGGGATCCATCCATTGCTTGGATTGCAGTTCTATACTTGTGGGAAATTGGAATGGTTAGTATTGCACCAAGATACTGTATCATCTTCTATTCCTTCCCTTTTTTAAGGAAAATGCTGTAAGAGCTGGCTTCTTTTCAAGAACTGGGAAATTGTTACATTTGACTTATCAAATATGTGATGCCATTCAATTTGCAGGCTACTTGGGTATACAGAGGATGCTGTAAAATCGTATACCAAGGCATTCGATATACTGCGAATTACTCATGGAACTAATTCAAGTTTCATGAAGGACCTGCTGCTAAAGTTGGAAGAAGCTCGTGCTGAAGCTTCTTATAAACACTCGTCTATGGAGGACGAGTAGACCCGCCATTACTTTTAAGGGGTAAGTTCATATCCATCCTTCATATAGAACCCTTCTTGGCTGCATCTCTCTGTGCTTAATATGAACTTGATCGTTAATGGCTGCCTATGGTGAAGACATGTTGGTGAAATGGCCTGTTCTTAACACTAAAAACTACTTTCTTTCTTGTGTAGAAATTAATAACTTGATCACAACAACAAAATAATTTAAGACATGTTTTACAAAATATTTAGGAGAATTGTATCATATAAACTACAAAATATGTGGTTGTTTTGGTTTTCTTGCAGGTGAACACTTCTCGAAATACCTTCTGGTTTCGGGTTTGAGATTTGCATTTGAGATTTACAGAGAAAGATTTTGACTCGGCAGAACTAACTTTTTTTATACAGACAGAAACCGTTGTTTTGTTGTTATTTTATTTATAAATAGATTTCATTTTCATGTTTTGCCAAATGTAAGTTCATCATGATCGATTATTACAATGCAAAGTTGAAAGGAACCGTCCTCACTTTTAGAACAGAGATGATGTTGAGGATTGTTAGAAGAAGAGTCTCACATCGGTTAATTAAAGGGTTGATCATGGGTTTATAAATAAAGAAATACATCTTCATTGGTATGAAGCTTTTTCAACAAAACTTTTCGAGGAAATAAAAAACAAACCATAAAATCTTATGCTCAAAGTGGACAATTTGTATCATTGTGGATGTTCCTGGTTCCTAACAAATGAGTCTTACGTAAACACCTCTACCTTTCACGGAAAAGTGACTTTGCTACTTCTTGGATCAACCTGGAAAGCGTCAATTTAGCACCGAGAATTATAAAAGGCATTCTTCACAAGATTAAACAAGAGATCTTGATCTCAATCCCTATTATACAAATAATGTTAAATTCCGTTGCACTAACAGTTGGGAAACTTTGGATACATATAGCCAGCTATATGCATGGTTTCTTTCTATGTTGAATCTGGGAACATAAATGGCAATCTCTCGAACAAAACTACAAGCATATTTACATCGTCAAAGCTCTCGAACAATTTATATTGTACACTAATATTGGCAAATGCTACAGGCATTAAGTTGATCATCCCGCATCCGGTAAGAAAATTAGTTGCTCTAGTGCACCGAACCTGGAGAGACAAAAGCAACATCTACCAAGGAGAAGCCTCATATTCTATCCATCACCAGCTACTCAAAGATCGAATCCCACATTTCATGCTGAAGAGAACTCGAAACCACTCCTTGAACGAGAAACAAAAGCAGGACTTTCACCTTTCATCCTTCTGTTATGCCACTTTGATTGTCTTTAGAAGTTATTAACAGAGATGTCATCGGCTGCACAGAGTTGAGGAGAAGTTGAAGCTGAGAACGCAGATACGAAGCTTCCTGATCACTTTCACAAGATTCGGCAATAAGTTGCAGAAGTTTGGAACTCTGGTCTTGAGATAACGATAGGTGTGGGGAGACTAGGGGTACGAGGAAAGGATGTTGAAGTAACTGAGGAATTCTCCACCTCTCATGGCGGTCCCATGCAAGGCACTTCTTCATAAGATCAAGAAGCCAATGGTTGCCAACGGGTTCATATTTAATCTTATGATTTGGATCTGTAGTGACCTTAAACTTCGACCAGAATGTCTTATACTCGGAGAAGGGGGTCCTTCCATAAACCATTTGATAAAGAATGCAGCCAAGGGACCAAATATCAGATGGTCGACCACACTTGATGGTGTTTCCATTTGCATCTTTCTCATTGCACATAAATGCCTCGGGTGACATGTAACTCAGTGTACCCACCTGTGATATGGAAAAATTCAATATCCAAACATCACGAATGTGAACAAAAATTGATACACCTGCGCATTATTGCACATTGGAATATTCTGTACCAGGTACATCCGCCATGTATAAACAAAAGCAAGGGAGAGCATCAAATGATATTCACCTGTGAATCCCTTTGGATATGAGTAGTATCACTCATTATGGCTTTTGCAATACCAAAGTCAATTAGTTTTAACGAGCCTTTGACGAGAAGAAAATTTGCGGGCTTCAAATCAGAGTGAACAATGCGTTCCTCGTGTATGGTGTTTACAGCTTGAAGAATTTGCTGCCATGTATAAAGACATTTTCTATGAAATAATCAAATCTATAAAGAGAGCACGTAAATGTTGCAAATGATGGAAACAAATGAGAAATTGTACAGGTACAGTGAGGATTCTTTGTTCACGAAACCAATCAAAACAATCCACATGCATAAAATCTTATAATAAACAAAATTTAAAATTACAAAGCACGTGGATGATTCAACTTCTATCACAGCAAAACATGGTAATCTTTTTTTTTTCTTTTTTCCCAACAAATTTTCTGTTTAAATATGAAAGCTTCAAGATTTTGTTTTTTCTCCAAAGGAAAAAAGAATGTTATTCCCATTCTGAGTACAAGTAAAACAATAGTGTCTGAACACAGGGTATTGATATGACTCAATGGATGTGATATATTATATATCAGGAAGAAGATTTTGTTTTTCTCCAAAGGAAAAAGAATGTTACTCCAATTCTGATTACAAGTAAAACTATAGTGTCTGAACACAGAGTATTGATATGACTCAATGGATGTGATATATTATATATCAGGAAGAAGATGAACTTTTACTGCCAAATAGAAACCATTAGCTAGGAACAAAAATTGTTCATAAATGCCGAGGAGAACGAAAAATAATTGTGAACATTAATAAACGTGCAGTTATTGCTTAGCTAGATTCTAAATGGGAAGAAGGGATCACCTGCCAATAGAACCGAAGCCAATTTTCATCTTTTATCTGATCGGAGCCATCAATTTCCTTCCATTTCTGTGAGAGCATGTGAGCCAAATCAATTTCGCCATACTCTAGCACCATGTATATATATCCATCATCCTTAACCCTAGCATCTTTATGATTCGCGGAGCCATTCAACACTTCCTGAAGTAAAGTCCTATCTGTTACCTAAAAAGAGAGGTTCTTAGATAATCCTGACATAAATGTACATGAATGACCGATAAATATTTCACAGTTAAGACACAAAATGATCAAACACCGATTCCATTTGATATCATTTTGGTTTTAGTTTCTAGTTTTTATGAATAAAGTGTTACTAATGATTTCTTTCTTTCCAATTTAGTGTACCAAAAATGTTTTTAAATGCGTAGTCATGTTTCTGAAAGAGGAAAACTAAACAATAAATTTTTTAAGCAAATACGTCTAGTTTTTTAAAATATAAACTAAATGTGAAAATGTATGAAATGGGGCCAAAGTATTTTGACTATTAGAAGCTACGAGGAAAAAATGTCAAGTGCCTTCTACAGTTTTACTTATGGCTCAAACGCCTAAAGCATGGGCTGAGATAGTAAGATGATCAACATTCGAACATTGAAAATGAGAGATGTAAATATGAATGCAAAAGACATAAACAAGATGAAGATACATACCTCATAATCTACAAGTTGTATAATGTTATTCTTTCCTTTCAACTTATTTAAATACACAATCTCCTGACAGAACCCATAAGCAGTGGTATAATCACGACCTTTTAGTTTAATTTTCTTAAGTGCATATATTGTGCAATCTGATGAGATAACTTTGTGAACCTCACTGCTTCCTCCACTGCCTATCTTGCCAAGTCTTTGATAAAGCTTTCCATTAACCTTAAAAAACATGTCTGGATCATAATTCCTTTTACGAGTTGTTGATGTGTTCTTCCCACTTGTCACTTTTTCTTGTTTTTCTGAATCAGAGGGGTTCAAATTCACATCCGAAACTGCCTTTCTGGGTACTTGGGCCTTGGACTTTGTATCAGTGGCGTCCCCTATGAAACATTTGCCTTCATATGATTTATCATTGTGTTGCAAAGAATGTTTCGAAATATCACTATCTCTAGCTAACTTTTCCCTCTGATCCTTAGAGATGTCATAGTTGCTTCTAACATTTTCTGTATTAGCAGTAAGACCCTGAGCATGTAGGGCATCATTGCCTTTCCCATTCTTGACCTCGTCCGTAATGTCCTTTAGAGAAGACCCTGATGTTGGCAACACACTTCTTTTAGCTTCATGTTGAATATTTGCATTAAAGTCACTCAAAGGTTCGGTAGCAATACTACCACCACTTTCTTGATGCAAATGAGAGCTATAGGTCGTTGAATTAAGCATAAGCACTGAATTTGAGTGAACAGACGTGGTGGTTGCACAAGGTGGATCAAATGAAGGTTGACTAACCGGTTGAGTCAAAAAGTCTTCAAATCGCTTGAGTTTTTCTTCCACAGCTGGAGTTTTTTGTGCCAACATTGAAACCCCACCATTGTTCTTCACGTTCATATCAGTCTCTGCATTTGGGAAACTTCGGTGCTTAGATTCACCATGATTGATGACACTATAAGCTTCTCCTTGGCGGCCGGCCATCCAATCCATCTCTGTCAAAGCAAGTGAACGCATATGAGATGATAAGTTTTCCAATACACTGGCCGTCAAATTTCACAAGTGCTTGTGGAATACCATTGAAGTGAAGGTAGGATATATTAACAAGAAAATATAGGACACCAGTATTTACCCTGATATATCTTGTTGGTTTTAACAGAAAACCGAACCATTTTCTGACCATCAACATGCTGGGATCCTGAATTTAAAGCGGATGAAGTGCTCCTTGATTGACAACCAACACCACGTACAAATTCATCTCTGTGAGCATCAGATGTGAAACTTCCATCAAAGCTTTTGGTCATCAGGCCTGACATGGAAGGCCGCGTTATTGATTCATCTTGGGTTTCACCAATAATAGTCATTGTACTCTTTGTCTGTTCAATCAAATCCTTCACTGCATGATCTCGACTCACACTTTCTGCAAGCCTGGCCTCCGAACGTGGGTTCCTTGACACCTCTCTTTGGGGAACTAACAAGCGCCTGGGTCTTATACTATTTGATTGCGTCACACCTGAAATTCCTTATAATATGATTGTCATAATGGACCGAAGAACAACCATAAACCTAAAATCATTGGCGTGAGATCCTATATAATATTTCTCAAAGCTACACAGAATCAAATTTCTTCCTGAGTAGTTAACGCATGTTCTTGATTCTAAAGAAACAAGGCGTTCCTGTCTAATTCCCCCTAATTCCCCCAACCAAGCACGAAAGTGAAAAGTAGAATAGCTAATTTTTCGAGCTTCCGTACAATATTTGGCGAATAGATTGTAGAATACAAGAAGAAATTCTTCCTACAGTAGCTCCAAATCAAGAGTGCATACATTAACACCAGCTCAATTATAACACATTCTAACACATTAAATTGTTATTAAACACATAAATACTCACCAAGTAGTTGATGGCGCTTGAAGGCGGCTTGAACATGCCGAAGGAAGTCCGGCGATGAGGAGGAGGAAGACGAGGTCGTAGTTTCTGAGTTCGTCTGACGGCTCACTTTCTTCTCAAGTGCGAGCGGGACCGGAAGGTTAGCCTCCCTGTCCATGGTCGGCTCCGAACGGCATTTCTGGATGGTGAAAAGAGAAGAACAATGAGGGAAGTGTTCTACTTACAGATACTTCAGCTCCGAACCATCTCGATCCAGAGATTGGTGCGAGTTACAGAGAGGGAAAGAGATGGAAAGAGAGGGAAACAGTGACTTTTGAAAGGATCGCTTTGTTTCGACCAGTCTCCTGTCGGAGCGTTTTGAACTGTAGTGGGCTTTTTATTGAGCCCATTATCTTCTGGACTTATTGGATAAAGCCCATCAAGGACTTGGACCGTACTTGGGCTTCTCTTAGCTCCAATGGGCCTTTTTTTTTTTTTTTAACTTTTCTTGCGCATATTTAAATATTTTCACCTAATTTATTTTTTATAGACAATTTTTATGTCTATTATTATTTAAAAATAATTTTAAATAATAGATAATTTTTATTATTAACGCCCATTTCTATATGTTTTATGTCTATCCTAATATAAATTTTCTATATTTTTTTTAATGATAGACTAAATTTTAATAATAATTTTAATATTACCTTATCATTAAAATAAATCTACGACATACAAATACCTAATAAAAAATAAGCATACAAATAATTATTGGTCGAAAGCTAAATAAAATAATACATGTATATATTTTGTATTCGATTAATACAATTATTGTAGACATAATAGTAAATGCACATGCAAATAATTGATAAATGACAAAAAAAAAAATTATTATTATTATACATTTTTTGTATTTATCGATATACAAAAACAAATTAGTAAATTAAATATCATAATTTTACCTATTACTATGAATTATAAGCCTTGTACTGAATGGGATGCAAATAATTACTAATAAAAAAAAATAGTTTTAAATATCATTATATATCATTTTTAATTCCATTGATAAATTTCATACAGATTAAATAAACATGTAAATAATGAAATAAAATAATTTATATATCACTGATATAGATGATAGTAATAAACCTAACAACGAACCAGAAAAAGAAATAATAATAATAATAATAAATAAATCATCCAAACTCATTATATTTTATTTCTTTAAAAAATTATTTTCTACCCATTTCATGCTCTTAATCATACCAAGAAAAGTTAACTTTTTATATAATTCCAATCTTATCCTCTCCATAATTTGCTGTTGGGTATGGGAAACCACAATTTTCATTTTTTTAAACACTCTCACCTGATAGTTTTTTTTTTTTTTTTTTTTTTCTCTAATAATTGCGGGATGAAAGTTCCACCTCCGCTAATTTATGTAATGATCATGAATTTATAATCAATCAAGGAATATTATCTCTATAGGCTCGGAATATTATCTCTATTGGCATGAGCCTGGAGAAGTCCAAAGTAAAGCCAAGAGGTTATACTCAAAGTGGACAATATCATCTCATTCTCGAGATCAGTGAATCTGTTAGTTTTAAAGCCTTGAGAGAAAGCCCGTCCTTGTGTGTGTGTGTTTTTTTTTTTTTTTGAAATTTAAGTGGTAGATGTTAAAAAATAGAGAGGCATTTTACACTAAAAAAAACTAAGCTTAGGGGACCTTGCGCCTCTAAAATCAATGCCCACACACTGAAAAAGGTTCTTACAATTTCAAGGCAATGAATTTACGAGTCCCCATATCCATAGCCCCTAACCTCAAGGAGCTCCTCCTATCAACCTTCATCTTCATGTTCAGATCCTGAAAGAACAAGAACAAACCAAAAAATCCCATTTTCAGTAAAGAAATGGCATCTGCCATGGCCAAACCCAAAACCCAGACAAAGCTCACCCGACAAACCCATGAAAACCAGAAACCAAAGCCGCCGTCTTGGGCGGTTGTTAGAGGCATATTCAGCTGCAAGTACCTGCAGCCTCAGCAGCCACAAGAAAAACGACAACAACAGGAGCAAACAACAGAAGAGAGTAGGAAGAACTGTAAGAAAATGAGGTGTTCCGGCTCACTCTGTAACAACACCAAGGTAACGCACGAAGTTCACAAGAACAGGGCATTATCTTCAAGTTCAAGTAGATACTCAAAAGCTCCTCCATTGAACGAACAAAATGGTATTCCATCAGCCACTTGTTCATCATTATCTGCATCATCTTCTTCCAATTCCTCTAGTGGAGCCTCTTTCAGGGGAATGCCATTCAGAAAGTTCTACGGCTGCTATGAATGTAAAATGGTGATTAACCCTGTTAATGGGATGGCTAGAGACCCTTTTCTTAGAGCAACCATTTGGCCCTGTTCTGAATGTGGTGAGGTTTTCATGAAACCTGAAGCTTTGGAGCTTCACAAGAGTGTTAGACATGCAGGTACTTCAATTTTCGATCCCTTCTTTTTCTGTATCAGTTCATAAGTTCTAAGCTTGTTTTCTTATTGCATGATTGTTTAGTGTCTGAACTTGGTCCTGAAGACACGAGCAAGAACATAGTGGAGATTATATTTCAATCAAGCTGGATGAAAAAACAAACCCCAATTTGCAAAATTGAAAGGATTTTGAAAATCCACAACACTTCAAAAACCATCTCGAGATTCGAGGAATACAGGGACTCCATTAAAGGCAAAGCCGTCAAGCTTTCAAAGAAGCACCCACGTTGCATAGCAGATGGTAACGAACTCCTGAGGTTCCATTGCACGACGTTGGCTTGCTCATTGGGCCTAAATGGCTCTTCTAACCTCTGTAGTTCAATCTCACAATGCAATGTTTGTAGTATAATCAAGCATGGGTTCAAGGTGGCTGCAGAGGCCACTGGAGGGGACGCAGGGAAGGGTATTCTAACAACTGCTACAAGTGGAAAGGCTCATGACAGTGCTGGAATGTCATTGGACGGCAAAGACAAACGAGCAATGCTGGTTTGTCGGGTAATTGCTGGCAGGGTTAAGAAGAGTTCAGAAAGCAGCGTGGAGGATTATGACTCATTGGCCGGAGAAGCTGGCTTGTATTCCAATCTGGATGAGTTATATGTGTTCAGTCCCAAGGCAATATTGCCTTGTTTTGTTGTCATTTATGGTGGGTTTTAACTTTTAGCTGCCATTAACGGGTTTTTGTTGGGCAAGAGTTGTTTGATTGCCTCTGGAAGGATATGAATTTAATGGTATTCTATTGTGTTTCTTGTAAATTGGCATTGGGTGGGTACCGGTGGTGTCTTGGAGATGGAGATATCATCCAGGCAATCGAATGGAGGCATTAATCGTTAGAAACACGAACCTCAACAAGCTTTGCTTTTATTTTCTCCAAAAGACCTCATACCTATGGAGTTGTATTCATTACTTTTATCCATGATCATCCTCTCAAGTAGTCAATGTAGAACTCCCTCTCAACAATTTTCAATTCTTCCCTTGAACAAAGTACACCATAGAGCCTCTCTTGAAGTCTATAGAGCCCTCGAACAACTTCCCCTTATAATTGAGCATCGACTCCTTTCTCTAGAGTCCTTGAACAATGTACACCCTTTGTTTGACACTTTGAGTCACTTTTTTACTACACCTTCAAGGCTCACAACTTCTTTGTTCACATTTGAGGATTCTATTTACATGACTAAGTTAAGAACATGACTCAGATATCATGTTAGAAACCACAAAACTCTACAATAGTATGATATTGTCTACTTTGAATTTTGAACAAAAACTCTCATAGATTTACTTTTAGTTTCTCCAAAATGCCTCATACCAATTGAGATGTATTTTTTACTTATAAATCAATGATAATCTTCTTAATCAATCAACTGGAACTCCCATCCAACAACCTTTAATTAAAAAAAATTAAAGGGCAGCAGTACCTCCCCGTTCACGCCGGGCCTGAAAAAGGTGGAGCTGAAGCAGAGTATAAAATGGACAAGTGACTGGCGAGTAAGCTAAGTAGTGGGATATATGATTGCAACAGGAAAGCAACATAACATAGGAATGGAATGCTTTCTTTTCAGACAAGAATCTGCCACTAACAGTTGTGCCGGAGACATGGCCTAGCTTATTAAAGCAAAACATTTCTAGAACATGTTCGATAACATATAAAATACTGAATCTAGATCGAAACAGAAGTGGGGAGAGAATTAGCAGACTCACGGGGTACTGTAAGTGCAGTTAGCCCTTCTGATCTTGTCGGGGCCCCAGCAATCATGTTGTTTGTTTTTGGAAAAATCCATTCTATCCCGCTTGACTAAATGGGTGGTTGAATAGGTTTTACGGCATCAGTCAAGCTTCCACATTTCACATACTTGTCGCAGTGGCACTATGCATGCAGTTGGCATACATGAGTAACAAAAAGGCGGGAATTATACAATCCTCTTGCAGGAATGTTCGTACAGCTTAATGAGAGGTACAAAGCGGGAAATTTTGCAAATTTGAACATGGAGAGGCTGGGGTGTTACTGTGTTCTACTTTTGACGTCTACATAGGAGCTCAACATGCACACATATCAAAGTTTCTTGGACTCCACAAGGAAATGAAGGGTCGTCTACCATGGACAAGGACCACAAGGTACCTTGTTTGGGCAGAGCATTTCCAGAGCCGTTGCCTTGCCAATGTAGAGGATGTCTAAAATTGGCAGGAAGATAAAACAGACCTTGTTGGAGCTTGATATATAGTTCCAAACTGTTACTTTCTTTTTTAGGCATTTTGAATTTAATTTTTATATAGTCATTCAATTTCAAGATTTTCCAGATCTATCGTTTGAATTTTTATAAGTAGGAGCGTTCCAAGTAAAGAGAAAAAGGAAACAAGGAAAGTATTCCAAAATAAGGAGGCTCATTTATTTAATTAGGCAGATTGGTTCTAATGAGTTACAATAATGTGATAAACAAGTATGAAATTCTCCCAGCAAATTAAGCCAATAGATAAAGGGTTTGGAGTTTACATTCGCAGAGATCAGGCAGCTCCAACCCTATCACGAGGAATCAGGCGCAATTCAGAGCCATGCTTGAGGAACACATTGCCTGCAAAAGGCACGTCAACCGTAAGTTTCAACAGCAAATGGAATATTATTATCGCCTCAAGCTTCACTGAGTTGCCTCAGCCCTAGGAATATGTATAAACAAATAGTAATATCAATGAAGAAGTTCAAATTTTATACTAACATAAACAAAATGTTATCTCATGCTTGAGGAAGTACCTCGTAGGATGTAATCCGGGAAGAATAAAAGAAGATATAAAATCTGATTTTGAGTTTTAAAGGAGGCTCTTAACATTCCAGATGGGGGTTAAAAGAAGAAGACAATATCAATAGTTCTGTTTTAGCTTCAGCAAAATGGCGGTGGATTTGGTTGACAAATTCAAACACCTTGTCACCACTTACAGAATCACATGTAATCACCTTGTAATGACTCAAACCCACCGCTAGCAGAAATTGTCCTCTTCTGACTTTTCCTTCCAGACTTCCCCTCAAGGTTATAAAACGCGTCTACTAAGGAGAGGTTTTCCACACTCTTATAAGGAATGCTTCGTTCCCCTTGCCAATCCACCCCCTTGGGGGCTCAGTGTCCTCGCTGGCACACCGCCCCGTGTTTGGCTCTAATACCATTTGTAACGGCCCAAATCCACCACTAGCAGATATTGTCCTGCTTTCCCTTATGGGTTTCCCTTCAAGGTTTTAAAACGCGCCTACTAAGGAGATGTTTTTAGACCTTTATAAGGAATGTTTCATTCCCCACCGATATGAGATCTCACACACCTCCAGCCATATATCATCATGGAACTTGAGCTTTTTTTTTTTTTTTTTTAACTGTTTCTACATTAGGCAGTTCAGCACATGCTTTCTATAGTTGGGAAAGTTTAAATAACATGAAAAAATGAGCAGAACAGAAGCAAGGACAATAAATTGTAAGAGAGAATAGGGCCATGAATCAGCTTACCAGCACTTTGTTGAGGATTTATTCCAACGCCATCTGCAATCATTTGAATCATGTTAGACACATAAAATGAGAGGCTAAATGATTGAAGTGATACCATAATATCAGCACATCTAAACGCACATGTTCGCTTGGATTCTTAAAATCTTTCCCGCAGAAAATTAACTGTGCATAAAGCATCTCCCATCTAACAACGTCAATTCTATCAAATATTAAAATGACTAACAAGGACAGAAACATGACCACAGTCCATATCTCGTAGTTTACAAACTCTAAAGCACAATCTCTGACCCATCTTCTGCCACAAGATATCAGTGAAATCATGAAAAAACTGCAGATAATTAGTTCAAGCTTCAAGCAGTAGCAAGATTAGCTCAACTATTCCCAAGTTCAAAGGTATCAGTTTTTCTTTTATCTGGGAAGAAAAGCTTAGGAACTTCTGTTTCAATATTAGTACTCGTAAAGTAAAAACTACAATTAAGGGAATTCTCTCTGACATAAAAACCGAAAAAAATCAGAAGCACATCTCATAACAGGATCAAAGATACGAAGGCACAATGTAGGCAAGCTTGACTAACATCAAAGATTACCTATAGCATAATAATAACAATCTCCAAACATGTAACAGTTTGTATGACTGACATCCAATTTTTCTGATATTAAACTACCGTCGACGATCTTTTTGATACTTGAAGCTTCAGACCAATCAAATCCAAATCAGAAACAATAATATACCTTGAATACAAAAGATGATGATGATGGAAATCCTCCATCAATGAAGTAATGTGGACAGGTTAATGAACAATTTATGTTTTCCAACAGGAAACAGCCCAACCTTTCATCAAGAAAGAAAAGGCAATCCCAGCAATCTGAAGTTGAGAGAGGAGATATTGGAGTGTGACAAAAGTCCCAGAGTGGCTTTCGCTAGGAAAGATATAGAACGTGGATATATAAATAAGGGACAATATCCAAAAATTAAGATACTCAAAGTGGACAAGCAGAGGTCCATTCCCTATTTCGTGTTTTGACTAATACTGACCCAATCTCCACACATCCAATTACTAATACTCGTTTCTCAAAAAAAGACTTCACGCTTCGTGCGATTGAGGGCACGCCAACCATCTTAAGGAACTCAACGCCAATTTTCATTTCTAGAACCACACGTATCGGTGATCGGCAGATCTCAAATAGTTAATTACAAAGAAATTTCACGCATGCAGATTCCAATCACAATCGAATCAAAATTCAACGAATAAATCAACACGGAGGTAATCAATTACCATTGGTGATGATGGCGCTAGTTTGCGGGGGCACCTTAAATTCTTCAGCGGCAAATTTGAGGACAGCGGTGAAGGGCGCGGCCTCTGGAACGCTAAACCTGAGAGACAAAGAAATCGAAAAAACGATGAGATTGGATCTTAATACTGGGCAAGGAAAGAGGAAAACCCTAGGAGCTTAAAAATCAAGGGTTTAAGATCACGAACACTTTAAATGGGAGCTTGGGGTCTGAGGTGAGAGTGACTTTGAAGGAGACCTTTCCGCCGCCGGCACCCGCCATTTTCGAGGTCTGTGATGTGATGAAAGTTGAAACTCGTTGATTTTGGAGGAGATTCTTGTATGAATTTTATAGGTACGGCGTGCAAATTCGTCCGATATCGTATTTAAAGCTTTGATTATTTTTTTATTATTTTATATATATTTTAAGGTTTAAACGGTATTATTAAATTATTATTATTATTTTTTGTTATATTATATGTTGTCCAAACATTTGAAGGTTGAGACATAGTGCAAAATTTACAAGTATTTTTATTACTCATTTACTACTAATATATATATATATATAAAAGTATTTTTATTACTCATTTACTACTAACATATATATATATATATATATAACTTTTAAATTTAAAAAAAATTTAAATTTCTTTTTACTATTATTATTTTAGAATTAAAGAGATAAAAAAATTTAAATAAATGTTAAGGATATTATTGAATTTTTTTTTTAAAAAATATTAATGAAATTTTAAAAGTTTAATAACATTTTTTAAGTTTTAAAATATTTTTTAAAAAACAAATTATTTAGTATTTTTTTTTAAATGTGAGGATATTATTAAAAAAAAATTTAAAATCATAAATAATTTTAGATAAAATGTAAAGTTTGATATTTTTATTAATTTAATCTGTATATTATTTTTTAATATCATATTTGATATTCGCTAAATATTATAAAATTTTGATTTATACTCCTAAATTAAATTCACTAATACTATGTTAATCCCTATAATTACTAATTCTAGGTATTTTAATAGATTTTTTTTTTCACTTTCTTTAATATAATTTTAATGATTTTTACTCGTTTTTTTATTCCAATTATTTTTAATTTTCAATAAATCTTAAAATTAATCTATAATAAGTTCCATTTTTGTTAAACTCGAAAATAAAATTCTATTAAAAAAAAAATACAAGTCAAATTAAGAAAAAAATTGATGAGCTAAATCACAAACACAAAATAAATAACTAAAAATAAAATACATAAACAATATGAAAATCACGTAGCCTCAACGTTAAAAAATAACCGACGAATTAACGAGAAATAGAATAGCCGCCATTAGAGCCCACCATCCTCCGCCCACCACGGATTTCAAGCCCTTTGATCCACTGCAAACGAGCTTGTGGTTATGGTAAGTGCACACCGGCTGCGCCCTGCCATGATTTTCAACCTTATTATTATTATTTTAATTAAGCTTATAAATATTATTGTCTTATTTTTAAAATTTAATTAAAAGCTGAATTAATTTGTACCTCTTGGAGCAGAAGCTGACGACATAATCAGCGGCGGAGCAGGTGAAAATGCTTGTCGGATCATCGTAAGCGTAGCTATACGCTGTCGGACACGCATCCTTAAACTTCTTCGAGTAAAACGTGGGCTGGCAAGTCACCGGATTCCCATAAACACCTCTACAACAATACTCATCTTTATCAAACACGTCGCACGCGCTCCGGCACCCGACAACTTTCCCGTTCGATTTTACAGCCAATTCCGCCGGGCAATCACCTCTCAAATCGCCATCGCACCCAGCCACGCCGCATTTTCCGGTGCCATTGATCGGCGTGATCACCATCGGCAAATTAAACCCATCCACCAAGCTCACGTCGTAAAAATCCTGCGCCTGAAGTGTGAACTCCGCTAGCGACGCTGGTGTCTTCCCCGACGCTTTGCATTTGAGCGTTGTCCCACAGGCTCCGGTTTGACACTGCCCATATCCGTTCCGGTCGAAGTTGCACCCGGTTCGACCCCATATCCGGCCCGACCACCCCACCGGCGCTTTGAAAACGATTGACTGACCGCGTTTTAGTTCAAAACCGCCGCCGTTGAAACCGTCTCCCGGAGTTATCGCCGGCCATATTGTTTCCTTGCAGTTGTTTATTACGGTGAAAACTCGTGCACTCTCCGTTCTCCCTCCTGCCATGTTCAAATGTGTATTTTATTACCTCATTCAGCTGAGCTATGATCAAATTCGTAAAAAAAATAAAATTACCCGACAAAATAAGAATTAAAATAAAGAAAAAATGAGAAATATAAGCCATATTCGAAGGTTTTTTTGGGTGGATAATGCAAGGAAGTTGGGAAGTATATATATATATATATGTGACCAAAATGAGGGGATGAATAGAATACGTGTGGAGGGAAGATAACTTGGAAGGCCAAAAGTTGGGCATTTTGGGAAAGCGCTTTCTAGGTTTAGAAAAGATTCCTTTCCTGACCCATTACATCAAGTTTATTCAAACCTTCCTCCATGCTTCCAATTAATCTCTTAAAGCCCACTCCATAATGCATAAAGCCCAATACTTTTGATTTCTTCCCTTTCGTGCTTGGTTCGAGCGAGGATAGTTTAGTAGTTAAAGACGTTTTTTTAGTTTAAATCGAGATTTCAAACAAAGATGAGAATGATTCAAAATTAAGGGCGTTCAAAATATTGGATGACCCAACTCAACTTATTTACGGTTTGGGTTGATTTGAGTTCAAATAAATGAAAACTTTACCGAATGTGTTCTTAAAATAATTCAATATATATCATATTTGATCTTTTATTATAAGCAAATATCTAGTACCATAGATATGTACAGTGGATTTACCTAATATTCTCAAAACTAGATTGAGTTTATTGTTACTTTAAACAACATACATTTTTTTTTTCATCATACAATTATCTTTACATATATTTATTTTTTTCATTCATTCTCCAAGAACAAGAACGAACGAACAAATAAAAAAAAACTACTGGTAAAAATAAACATTTAAATGAATAATGCTAAATAACCTGAACTGACCTCGCCCCCTCTAAAAAAATCTATTGTTTGGTTGGATTGAGTTCATTAGTCAGTAAAAGTTATTTGGGTTCAAAATGTCCAGTGACACCTTGATCAAAACTTTAATCTAAATGAGGTTACTAGTTCACTAATTTGATTCGGATCGTTTAAGTAAAGTTTAAGTAAAGTATGATATTTTTCAGTTTGGGCACAAGCCCTCATGGTATTATCTTCCGTTTCACCCGAACGTCTCATATCAATGAAAATAATTGTTCTCACTTATGTACTTATGCTCACTTCTTTCTTAGCCAAAGTTAATCAAACGCTCAAGCTTTACAAATCGTTACTAAAGTAGTTAGATGAAGGATTCTATAATTTGTAAGAAAAAGTGAATAAAATTAGTAGTACCTTAGTGGGTTGGCTTTGAAAGCAAATGGTACCAAAGGGATCAAAATTAAAGTGAATGAAATACCCCAATTTGATTTTGAGCATAATGTTGGACCCTAGCTTAGGTCGGTACAACCAAAGCTACATTATGTCATGTGCGCTACGAAGCTAAAGTTATGCTAATTGGGTCGCTATAATTCAAATACTTTATTTTCAAATCAACTGTCTAAGCTTATTTATAAAATTAGGTTAAATTAAAAATTTGTTCTCTGTCATTTATAAAATTTACAAAGACAGACGAATAGGGACAAAGGAGGCTAAGTAGAAGAAGAAGAGGAGACGACAGAGTGAGCGAGAAGAAGATGACGACGACGACTATGATAACAACAATGACGACGAAGAAGAGATAAATTATTGACGTTGAAAAGCAATGAACAAAAAGAGAATTGCACTGAACACAAAAATGGAAAGAGACGACGACATCATAGTAAAGAAGAAGAAGCCAATGAGCAAGAGAGTGCGATGTTGGGAAAATAGCGAAGAAGAAACCGAAAGAAGAAGAAAACATTTTAAGTTTAGGTTTAAGGAACTTTACCGAACGTTTTCGTATTCCATAACAAATATTTTCTTTGGATTTGTAAATGGTTTGTTTCATCAGCTAGTAAAAAGTAAAGCTTTGTCTACGGAAACACGAGACATCAGATTAAAAAAAAAAACGTTTTTCAATGGTTATTTTAATATGTAGCTGAATTTTTACTTTTATGTTTATAATAAATATTTTTTTATTAACTTCTCCAATCTAATTCTATATTACATATATACAAGGTAGCTCGGTGTCATGGGCAACACGCCTTAGACGAGCATGACAAGCATGACCGTGACACTCGGCTTACCTTACCATATAATTCTTCAATAATATAATCATAATATATTAAAAAATTAAAATTAAACACCATTTTAAAATTTTAATTGTAATTTAACTAAAAAAATATATATTTATATATATTACAGTTACATTACATGTGACTAGCAAGCAATTCAAAATCTTATCAATGTATCATTGAAAATATTAAATTTGCAATGAAATGATTTATTTGAACAAAAATTACAATATAAAATGTTTTTGACGTGTAGGGTTAGGGATTAGGTCAACATCATCATCACCGTTAAAGTGATGCTTTGGAAGAAATAATGACCAATCCAAGCTGTTGATTAGTATTAATATTCTAAAAATCATATTTACTTAAAATTTTTAGACCATAGTTTTTATAAATATTGGAAATTTTTTTATCCATTTTTTCCTTTTTCATAATATTTTATAAAACTACGTTATTTATAAATATATTTATTTTGCAAAGTGGTCCAAAATAATATTGAATTACGAATTCTGACTTGAAAATATAAATAAATTGCATAGAAGTCCCCAACATACAAGTGAGTCGTAGATTTTACATTACTAATATTTCGTTCATCGAAAAGCCACTCATGCGACTTTTTCTAAGTATAATTTTTTTATAATGTCATGATTAGATAAAAAGATAAATGTTTAATTTAATTATTTAATTACGTGGATTTATTATCCACCTCATCCTTTCTAATATAAACATTACCAACGTAATTAATGTCAATTATCTAAAATATATGATTTAAGAAGCACTTAATATCATGATTAAGAATAGGAAAAGAGTGGGGACCACTTAACCCAAGCAAAAGGAAGACATGCAGTGGGGTCCACGTGGGAATTTTAGTTTAATGGCGAAGCCAGTTGTCACACTAATCATATTTACCACTAACCTTACCCTTAATGCAATCATTCCCTCCATCTTCCAAAATTATATTTTTTTTATTTTTTAAAAAAAGTTGGTTTTATTTTTAAATTCTACCTTTATGCTATTGTTTTTCAAAAAAAAAAAAAAAATTTACATTATGTTTGTTAGTATATTACCGTAATACATCAACGGACAAATCAAACAAGACACGTTGCACCACAATTTTTACATATTCTACCGAAAATAAATTTTATATGAAAATAAAAATATTTATTGGTTCTGCTCCCTATTTTTTACTAATAATAATCGATTGGTGGACACAAAATTATTATACAAAAAAAACTTTATTCGAAGTCACTTAGTGTTTTTTTTTTTTTTTTATGTTCTTGTTTAACTCTTTTCTTTTCTTCGGTGTGAGTTTCAAAAAAATCTCAGTTCATAGATTCGAGAACCACGTCTATGGATCAACTCTACAATATGTTGTTAGAATCACGTCTCAAAGTAATTTATTAAAAAAAAAATTAAATTATTATTATTAGATGATCACGATACTTTCCAAAAATTAAAATTATTGATCTATAGCAAAACAATAAAATACCAACTTGTATAATTGACTCATTGAAAAAATTATTACAAAAATATTTCGGTAACCTAATTCCGAATTCTCAATAATATCCCACAAAAAACAATGGACTAAATCTCGTGAAGCCAATTCGTAGGAGTTCAAAACGACTCAACTTCGATTATTTAATAATTCGCATCATTTATGATTTGGATTATTAACCGGTCGAGTCACATGTATCTAACATATTATAGCTAACATTTTTTATATTAATTTGTTTATTAATTTCAATAAAATCAAGTTTATTTTTTAATTATTTTATTATACAAGTGGAGAATACTAACATTTACAAACTTAATTATTTTTTTTAATCCAACTTAATTTTGATGTAATTATTGAAAAAAAAAATTAATAGGCTTTGCTAAATTCAAATGAGAGAGATAATGGGCATAGTGGGCCAACCCGCTCGTGCACTGCATGCTAGGCCTGGCCCATAAACTCTGCTTTTAAAGCCCACATGTGAAAGAACTTCCTTTAAAACGTTCCTTTTCATTTACCCTTCTCTTTAAAATAAATAAATAAATAAATAAAAGAGTTTCAATTGATTGAAACCGCTCCATAATACCCACCCAAAAGCAAGTCATGAGGAGAGGAGAGGCGTGTGTGCTTCTGGAGAACCTAAAAGCAAAGCCATGAGCGCTCATGTTCAAAGTGGACAATATCATACTATTGTGGGATGAGCGCTCATGTTCAAAGTGGACAATATCATACTATTGTGGATACTATTGTGGAGAGTCGTGTGTGCCTTTTAGAGAAGCCCAAAGCAAAGTTATGAGCGCTCATGCGGACAATATCATAGCCCAGTTTCAAAGCCCCTCAATTTCATTTCATCCCATCAAAAAATATCTCCTTTTAAACTTATTACCCCTAATAATTCAAATTAAAAACAACCCATTTCATCAATTTATGAACATCATAATCAAACTCCCCCTCTTCTCTATTTAAACCCTCTGCATCCATCCATTCCTTCGCCAACGCGCGCTAATGGCTTCCGAGAAAGTTGAAACCGTAATCGCAGGCAATTACGTTGAAATGGAGAGAGAAGAAGCTGATTCTTCAAGCTCCACTAAGTCCAAGCTCTCCGCACTCTTCTGGCATGGCGGCTCTGTTTATGATGCTTGGTTCAGCTGTGCTTCAAATCAGGCAAATATTCCTCCATTTTGTTGTTCTTTCAATACCCATTTCTCTGTTCTCTCTGTTCTTGAGTTCCTCATGGTTTTCTGGGTCGATTTTGGCGTTTTACAGGTCGCTCAAGTGCTACTCACACTTCCATATTCATTCTCCCAACTGGGAATGCTTTCTGGGATTCTCTTCCAGCTCTTCTATGGTCTAATGGGAAGCTGGACTGCTTATCTTATTAGTGTTCTTTACGTTGAATATCGAACCAGAAAGGAACGGGAGAAGGTTGATTTCAGAAACCATGTCATTCAGGTAAGTTCTTAATACCCATTTTCTTTTGAAATCTCTCGTTTTCTTTTACCAAAACGCCTGATTTTGTCCTCTGCAGTGGTTTGAAGTTCTTGATGGGTTGCTTGGGAAACACTGGAGAAATGTGGGCTTGTTTTTTAACTGCACTTTTCTCCTCTTTGGATCTGTGATTCAGCTGATAGCTTGTGCGAGGTAGTTTTAACAAGAACACGAACACGAACACGAACACGAACAAGAACGAGAACAATAATTGTCTGTGTTTTTTCACACGACTTTGATGGGTTTGGTTTTGCAGTAATATCTATTATATAAACGACAATTTGGACAAGAGGACTTGGACGTATATCTTTGGCGCTTGCTGTGCTACCACTGTCTTCATTCCTTCTTTTCACAATTACAGAATTTGGTCGTTTCTTGGTCTTGTGATGACTACTTACACTGCTTGGTATATGACCGTTGCTTCCCTTATCCACGGACAGGTACGATAATAAGATCATTAATATCCTCGATTTTCATTTCTTTAGTGTTTTACAATCTCAAATTATGTTCTTCCTGCTTGTTTGGTTCTGCAACAATATGAACAGATCTTAATTGGTTGTAGTATAGAAGATGTTTTTCAGGAATGAATGAGACTGTTCTTATGGTTGAGCTGTGTAACACCCCTAGCCACGCTAGTACGATACGTATCGCCGTTAGTCTCACGGTTTTAAGATGCGTCTACTAGGGAGAGGTTTTCACACCCTTATAATAAAGAATGCTTCGTTCCCCTCTCCAACCAATTGAGATCTCACAATCCACCTTTCTTCAAGCCCAGCATCCTCACTGACACACCTCCCAGTGTCTAGCTCCGATACCATTTGTAACAGTCCAAGCCATTGCTAGTGATATTGTCCGCTTTATCCCGTCTTACGGTTTTAAAACGTGTCTGCTACAGAGAGGTTTCCACACCCCCTTATAATAAAATATGTTTCGTTTCCTCTCCAACCGATATGAGATCTCACAATCCATCTCCCTTCAGGACCCAACGTTCTCTTTGGCGTACTACCCAATGCATGACAATGATACCATTTGTAACAGCCCAAGCCACTTTTACCGTTTTAGTCCGTTACATATCGCCATCAGCCTAATGGTTTTAAAACGCGTTTGTTAGGGAGACGTTTCCACACCCTTACTAGTAATGTTTCGTTCCCCTCTCCAACCGATGTGGGATCTCACGGTGGCTTGGACGGTTATCGTAAAGGAAAAAGCTATCTAAATCAAAATATCAAACTGGGTTTCATTGAAATAGAAAGAACAACAAGAAGAAGAAGAAGTAATCCTGTTTGCTTTTTGTTATGTGAAGGTTGAGGGAGTGAAGCACTCAGGGCCTAGTAAAATGGTTCTGTACTTCACTGGGGCTACCAACATTCTTTACACCTTTGGAGGACATGCTGTAACAGTGTAAGCATTTCAAAACATAACTTTAGAACTACATTCATTTCCACCAAATTTGTATTCAATTTTCATGTTCATGTAGGGAGATAATGCATGCCATGTGGAAGCCCCAGAAATTCAAGCTCATTTACTTGATGGCAACGCTCTACGTGCTTACACTGACACTGCCATCAGCTTCAGCTGTCTATTGGGCTTTTGGCGATGACCTCTTAACCCATTCAAACGCTCTTGCTTTGCTCCCAAGGAATGGCTTTAGAGACACTGCCGTCATCCTCATGCTCATCCATCAGGTAACATTCTTAAACAAAAAAACAATCCTATTTGAATTGAGATTTCCATTATCAATGTGGCTTTGATTATACAGTTCATAACATTTGGATTCGCCTGCACACCTCTCTACTTTGTGTGGGAGAAATTCTTAAGAGTACATGAAACAAAGAGCTTGATCAAGAGAGCTCTCACGAGACTACCCGTTGTGATACCGATATGGTTTCTCGCAATCATTTTCCCGTTCTTCGGACCGATCAACTCGACGGTCGGATCCCTTCTCGTTAGCTTCACCGTCTACATAATCCCTGCTTTAGCTCACATGGTCACTTTTGCTTCTCCATCAGCCAGAGAGGTTACTCAGTTTCTTTTGTTCCAATTCACAATTCATTTTCTCTTAACTTTCTAACACCTTTTTTCTCTATACAGAATGCAGTGGAGAGAGCTCCATCATTGTTGGGTGGCTGGGCAGGGCTATACTCTGTGAACATATTTGTGGTGGGGTGGGTCCTGATTGTGGGATTTGGGTTTGGAGGGTGGGCTAGCATGCTCAACTTTGTTCATCAAGTTAGCACATTTGGGCTATTCACCAAGTGCTATCAGTGCCCTTCTCCCAAGCACTGAGCTGAGATAAAGTGAACATAAGTATGTTTGTGTGTAAAGAGATTGGGAATCCCTTAAATTTTTCTTCCTTTTTTGATGTATTGGTGATGATTTTAAGACAAGGTGTGATGGCAATGTCGGCCACCCCTACACAGACACTCCAGCTGAGTTTGTAGCTGGTGAGTCCTTTAGCTTTCCCTTTTTGATATTAAGAACTCTGTTAAGTCTTGTTCTTCATGAATATGAGATTCTATTCATCATTTGATCCGTTTGATCCGTTTGATTCGCTTGGTGTTGTTGTCTGGTTGTTGTTTGTATAAACGACAGATGAAAGAAGTCGTTTGTGTTCGTCTACAGAATGAGAGGACACTGTCCCCAACTAGCTGTCTTCAACACTACAAATTATTGAAATTTATACATGTTGAGATAATGAACTTTTTAAACAAGAATAAGAAATAATGAATGTTCGTCGAGTTCTTAGATACAAAAGCAAAAGTTCGGGAACTTATATTGCATACTTTTTTTAATGTTTTAGAACGTATTAGCTACAAAATTGAAAGTTTAAAAACTTGTTTGATGCGAGCTCGAAATGTAGTTACGGGGAAATAGATCAAACTATCGACTTTTGGAATGACATTATTTTTTAATTTATCGAGTAGGTTTCTCACTATTGCTCAAATCTTATAATTTCTTGTTATAAATACACGAGCTTCTTTGGTCATATCTTCTACTCTGCCCTCGAGTAATGGTGTGAGATTCCATATTGGTTGGAGAGAAAAACGAAGCATTCCTTACATGAATGTGGAAACCTCTCTTTATGTAACGGCCCAGATCCACCGCTAGCAGATATTGTTCTTTTTGGGCTTTCCCGAGGGCAGGAAGGTTTCCATGCCCTTCTAAATAGTATTTTGTTCTCCTCCTCAACTAATGTACGACATCACGCTTTAACGGACACATTTTAAAATTTTGAAGGGAAGCTCAAAAGGGAAAGCCTGAATATGACAATATTTGCTAGTGGTGGGCTTGAGCTGTTATAAATGATATCAGAGCCAGATATCGGGTGATGTATCAGTGAGACGCTGAGCCCCCAATAGAGGTGGATTATGAGATCTCACATTGGTTGGAGAGGAAAACGAAACATTCGTTATAAAAATCTGGAAATCTCTACTTAGCATACGCATTTTAAAACCTTAAAGAAAATCCCGAAGAGGATAATATCCGCTAGCGAAGGACTGTTTGATTAAATTCTAATCAAACGAAGCTTGGAACTATGGTTGGTTTGTTGTTTTAATTTTGAAAGTATTTATTGAATTTTTGTCCAATAATTATATATATATTTTTTTTCTAAAGGCTTCTTTTATGGGGAAAAAGAAAAGGCCACGTCATAGTCCTTTTGGGAACTGTCTCTGCAAAAGCTGCCTGTATGTGGGCTCCCTATATAAATAGTACAAAAGCATTGGGCTGATAAGTGGGCCCTATTGAGTTGATGGGCTTATGATAATTTTGTCAATAAATGGGCCTACAAACCCAGGCCCGTACCCGAAAAGTTAACAGTGACAATTTAACTTTTTTCTGACCACCAATACGCCTTTTCTTTGACCAAACATGAGTCAGCAGGTTAAATCCAGCGTAGGGTCCACGCTGGCTACACGTGTAACGGATCCATTGGATATTGGGCATCACATGTGATATACCCCTTTTGAGACATTTCCAAGATAACACCTTTTTCTTTCTTTTTTTTTTTCTTTTTTTTTTCTTTTTTTTTTCTTTTTTTTTCTTTTTTTTTTTTTCTTTTTCCATCTTTTCCATCGAATCTATTTCTATCTGAGTCTCTTTATTTATCTTTTTACTAAAAACTGAAACGAAAATAAATAAATAAATAAATAAATAAGTAAAGATGGATGCTTCCCTTCTTCTACAATGCTTTTCTACGTGCACAATGTCAGAGATAGATTCTGACAGCACGTGATGTGTACTGCCACGTCAACATGACAATTTTTCAATGTTTGTTTGAGTGGTGGGATATTTGGGTAACAACTTTTCAAAATGTTTGACCTTGGTTTACTCTGCCTTTTTTACTGTGAGCAGTAAAAATTGTATTTTCTTAAACAAAATTAAGTAAATGTTTCCTCTTAAACCATTTGATTTTTTTTTTTCTTTTTTTAACTATTCTCTTAAATTTTAATTAAATCACGGTCACCTTAACAAAATACTCGTCGCCGTAAAATGTCGACACTTTAAAGACATGTCAAATTAACTTTTAGTTAACGTGGTCCTAAAAGAGTGAAAACTATTCTTACTAAACATGTTCTATCATTGAGCCACGGAAGAAGAAGGTATATATTTAGGATCACTCTCGTTTCAATGTGGTTTCGGTTCATTAATGCATCATCATTTGCTCGAGCATCATAAATAGCATTTTAGTAAACTACGTCGTTCCTATCATTGAACCACCGAAAAGGAAAGTTTATATTGTTAGTATAGATAATAACTTCAATGTTTGAAAGTCTTTCTGAAAGACTTTATCTTCAAGAACCGCTCTCATTCGAACGTGGTCACGATTCATTAATATACTCATCTTTTACTCGAGCGTCACAAATAGTTTTTCAGTAAACTATGTGAATACGCTGATTACTCTTAATTAACCCTACAAAAGCATACGATTGGTTTCATGAAGACAAGAAACTAAGAACTGAAATTCATAAACTCTGTTGGATGATGAGAGTCCACATCGACTAATTTAAGGAATGATCAGGGTTTATAATCAAGAAATACTATCTCCATTAGTATAAGGTATTTTGGAAGAGCACAAAGCAAAGTCACGAGAGTTTATGCTCAAAATAGACAATATCATTATCATTATGGAGAGTCGTATTTGTCTAACATGGTATCAGAGTCATGCTCTAAACTTAGCCATGTCAATAGAATCCACAAATGTCGAACAAATGACTCCAAAAGAAAAAAGAGTCAAGTCTCCCGCCTCGAAGGCATAGCAAAAAATGACTAAGACTCTAAAAGAAAAAGGAGTCGAGTCTCGATTAAGGGGAGGCGTACTTTGTTCGAGGGGAGATGTTGGATGATGAAAGTCTACATCCGCTAATTTAGGGAATGGTCATGAGTTTATAATTAAGGAATACTATCTCCACTAGTATGAGGCGTTTTGGGGAAGACAAAAGCAAAGCTATGAGAGCTTATGCGCAAAGTGGAAAATATCATACCATTATGGAGAGTCGTATTCGTTTAACAAACCCATCAACCTGTAAGTCAAATAATGTCTCCATAAGAACGTTACGATTCATCTAGAAGTTTCATGGATCCAACTTTGGCAGAAACCAGTGAAGGAGAAGCACAAACGATTACAGAAGTTCTCAGAAAACAGAGCAGAATTGGATTGAATACAAACCTCCATTTTTCTCAAGCTTCAAATATAATGACACAGTTGTTACAGAGATTGAACAAAAACCCAAATCAGATATCCAAAATGAGAATGTGGGTAGTAATCTATGTACCCTACACCGATGCAGCTAAGATTTCTATGCTCAAAATAGGAGAAAATTCAAATCTGGAAGCCCTGAAATGGCTTTAGCTTCTCCTGCCAAACACTTAGAAAGATATCTAAAATAGGATTAGCTTCCTCTTTTGGGTGTTCCGTGTTAGAGGATTGTTGAGAGATGAGTTCCACGTTAAGGAGAAGAGTATAGATTTATAGGAAAGGAATACTATCTCCATTGGTATGAGATCTTCCGGGAAAACCAAAAGTAAAGTCACGAGAACTTATACTTAAAGTAAACAATATTATACCATTGTGTAGGGTTGTGATTTCGGAGTCTTTCCCTTAGCTTAGTCATGTCAATAGAGTTCTCAAGTGTCGAACAAAGAAATTGTGAGCCTCGAAGGTATAGTTAAAAGTGACTCAAGTGTCAAACAAATGTTGTACTTTGTTCAAGAGCACTAGAGAAGGAGTCTCGAATAAGGGGAGGTTGTTCGAGGACTCCATAGACCTCAAGGGAGACTCTATAGTATACTTTGTTCAAGGGGTGGATGGTAGGAATACTATCTCTATTTGGTAGGAGGCCTTTTGGGAAAACCAAAAGTAAAGCTACGAGAGCTTATGCTCAAAGTGAACGATGGAGTGTTGTGATTTCTAACCTTACGAAGAAAACGAGTCAATAATCCCAACTCAAATAATGGAAGTTCGGCCCAAAGAATCAAGGAAAGAACTTCATACAAAATGGCATGAACATTTAATCATGATGGATTACACATATCATGTTGTATAACATGTTAAGAACATCACAATAATCAAAGGAAGAATGAATTAGAAATGCCGGAAAGGTATAGCATCATATACAAACAATTGCATCATTCATCATCGAATTCTGAACAACAAATTATGGAACACCCAGAACCAGAAACAGTGAACAATCGAAGCCTTATGCTTAATTGCCACGGATTCTTGTGCCCTCAATACCAGATTTGCAGTCACCAACACACTAAAATCCCAGAATTCGCACCAAAAAATTAACAGTCCAACCAAAATAATCATCAGAATAAGTGTAAATACCGCTTGAAGGAAGATCCAGATTCTTCATTTGCTTTCATTTTGACAATCCCTAGCAAAATGTCCTGTATCTCCACAATTGTAACAACCACGACCGCCGCCGCCGCCGCCATAACCCCGACCACCGCCGTATCCACGACCCCCTCCACGGCTAGGAGGCGCACCGCCATTTCCCCTATAACAATCCCTCGCCAAATGACCCATCCGGCCACAATTGTAGCACTCACCACCGCCACGACCACCACCCCCGCCGCCGAATCCACCGCTTGGACCGTCGTACCGTCCTCCTCCTCTGCCAAAACCACGCCCACCACCACCATAACCTCCTTCTCCACCAAACCTCCCATAACCGCCGCCTCTACCTCTCGCACCCCCGCGGCCTCCTCCATATCCGCTAGATCTACCCGTTACAGTAACATCCACGGCCTTGGCGCGTTGATCTTCGTCATAATCAATGGAAAACTCAACCGCTTGACCATCGAAAAGAGTTCGAAATCCTTCAGATTGAATGGACGTCTGGTGAACAAAAAGATCGTCCGTAGCATCATCTGGAGCTATGAATCCGAACCCCTTCTGCGCGCTAAACCACCTTACAGTGCCGCTCGATCTCTTCACCTCAGCCATGGAAAGAACGAAAGAAACTAGAAAGAACAATCCACAATCCAGGAGGAGCTAGTAGCAATGAATATTTACAGAAGGAATCAATGGCGGACAGTAGAGGTTTTTGGAGAATTGATTCAGTTTTCGAAAGTGGATATCTCTCGGAAAGAGAGATTCGAGGAAAAAGAAGGATTCGGCGGGACCCAACCATCGAATGGTTCGAGCTGCTTTATCAGCTCCAGATAGCTGCTTAGCCTCTCTTCACCCTTATCCATTGGCTATTGCCACCTCATCAGCTTAATAACGGAGTTAACTGCAAACCAACACGTAATCCAAAAAATTATTAAAAATAATACTGATTATTGTCATATAATTATATCAGCCCAATAAGGCCCATTTAAGCGATTTATAAACGGGCCAAGCCCACTAAGTATTAATTGGGCTGGGCTGGGTTGGCCCAGACTGCTTACTTGATTAATTTAGTCCAGTATTAACTGGGCCGGCCAAGCCCACAATTCTAAATTTAGTCCAGTTTATTCATTTTTTTCCTTTTAAAAAACGGACATTTTAAGAAAAGAAGACAACGTCAAGAACAACGAACAAAAAAGACATGTAAAAGACATAGTAAGCTTAGTTTGAGACGTATATCAAGAATAAAAACATTAAAAATAATGCGACAGATATTCAAATATTAAGGGAGCATAATTAGAGATGTTTATGAAACGAGGCAAGACGGGGATATGGAAGCCTTTCCCACATAAAATTTTCATTTACTTTATGAGAATTGGGGCGGAAATCGAGTCCCTCACAAAGATTTTTATTTCTGATTATTATTCTTTTAAAAAAATGTTATATTAAAGTTTTTATTTTTTAATGGAGTGAAAATACATGATATATATATATATATATATATATATGTATATTGTATGATGAGTATAAATTCAAAATAATAAACAAATGAAAATAAAATTGAATTATTTTGCTATTATGTGTACATATATATTATACCCAAAATATATATATATTAATGGTAGTTAACAAATATATATATATATATATATATATATATATATATAATGGATACACTGGAATTATATTAAAACTTTGCTTGGCATTTTTATTTTGAAATCTTTATATTTAGTTTCCATGTAAATAAAACAAGATTTTATCGTTTCGTCAATAAATTAAAGAAAAGAAAAGGAAAAGCTTTTACCAATCATAATTAAGTTCTTAATTAGTAAAATAGATAATATATTTTTTTTTTCCTTTAATGTGTTATTAAAATAAATTCCATGATTCAAGTAACCGGCCGCCGGAAACATTGTAACCACTTAACAGAAAACGGCGGCCGGAGAAGACATGCAGACGACGATTAAGGAAGAGGTTGCAGACTCTCAGAATCGGCGGCGGCGGCGTTTAGAGTCACTGGGGAATCTTGTTTAGCTTGCAATACGCATACTCACCATACTTCTTCGTCTTATACTTTGGCGGATTGTCTTGGTCGACCAATTTCGGATGAGGCCCAACTTCAAACTCCGGCGGTGGCTCCAGAAACACCGGCCATGATATCCTCACCCTATCCTTTTTCACTGTCGTCCTGTGAAGCACACTCTTGTACTTCCCATTACTCAGTATCTGCCCCACAAAACAGTTCTGATTTAGCCTTTTTCAAAAGAAAAATGAACAAATCTTTCATTACCTCAATTTGGTCGCCGATATGGATAACGAGGGCATTGGGGATGTAATTGACGTTGTACCAATGCCCATCTCTAAACGCTTGCAGGCCTTGAACATCATTGGGCACAAGAATTGTAATGGTCGACATGTCGGTGTGAGCAGGGACTCCAAGAGCCAGATCAGGACATGGGCATGGCGGGTAGTAATTGATTTTCAGTAAATACACCAATTTGTCTCCACCGGCGCTCTCTTTTAGCTCGTGCCCTTCAAGCCCCAGCCCCAGCGAGAGGCTTCTGAAGAGCTTATCCACAACCCCATGTAAGTGTTTTCTGTACTCCTCATTCGCAGCCCTGCAAACCCAGTAACCAATCAAGAGCTATGATCTTTCAACAAATCAACAATCATGTCCGTACCTGTAGGAAGGGGGGTTTTGGGGCCAGAATTTGAAGTTGATGGCAGAAGGGGGCCAAATGATGTGGAACAAATGGTCGACCCAACCCTTTTTTCCATCGACTTCCTTTTGGAGTTTGGTTCCGTAGCCTTCGACGGATTTGGAATCAGGGGGCTTAGCGTAGACCTCTTTCTCCTCCGGTGGGAGTTCGAAGAATGCCTTCCCGACAGCCTGCAAATGGGCGATTGCCTCATTTGGGATGTCGTGGTTGATGATTTGAAACATGCCCCAATTGCGAGAAGCGTCGTCGATGGCTCTGATAACAGAGTCTTCATCTGGGTTTTTGAAATCGATGACGGGAACAGCGAGGAGTTGGCCTTTGACGGTGGTGATTCCGGGCTGCTCGGTGTCGGGGCGGACGAACTCAGCCGGGAGACTACCGGAGAAGAGCGCCGAGGAAGCGATGTCCTGGACCCTCCCGACCTCCATTTGGGAAAGGAATGGGTTTGTGTGTTGGGATGGGAGTGGGATGAATTTATGAATTTTGGTGAGGGAGAAGAAAGGGATGGGCAGGAGAGGCGGAGAGAAACAGAGGCATACAGATTGTTTCAAACCACTGGGCGATCGGTGCGTCTTTTCAGCACAATTGAAGGGCTGCCACTTCTTTTCACATACAAGGATCCTTCAAATTTCTCAGAATAGTCACCTCATGATTGTGGTCTGTGGAGTCAACCTCTTTCAAAAATGGCAAGAAGCCACAGTATTAGAAGTTTTTCTTTTTTTGAATTTGTATGGACGTTAGATATAAATTCAATTTCATATGCAATAATGAAGGAATAATCGTATGAATGTGGGCAATTCCATGAATGTTCTTAAATATTGTCGCCAAAGTAAGGAAAGCTATAATAGGGAAGTAGTTAACCGATTTAGGTTTGCCAAATCACTCAGGACTGTTTATAATTTGCCAAATAGCGTTTAATTAATAATCATAATACATGCACAAAGATTAGATTAAGGATTTACGTTTTCGTTTGGCATATAGTAGTATACTAATGTATAATCCAAGGTATCATTTTCCCATTGACATTTACAGCACGTCCCACAATTTTTAAATTGAAATAACGTCGTCTACAGAGAGAGCTTAATGCGGACGCACCATGGAAGCAGCCGAACTTAGCCACAGCACGAGCCACAAGCAGGTAATGAACCTGATTGCAATAAGTTAAGATTGCAGAGCAGTAAATATATCAAATCAAATCAAATCCATGTATGGGGGAAAAGAGTTCCAAAAAAAACAAGCATTCAACTTACTATGATCGATCCCTCGAACGTTATCGAGACCGCGAGGTGGACCGCGTGGACGACCACCACCGTAAGGCCCTGATCCAGGACCTCCAGGGCCACCACCGTCCCATTTCTTTCCAGAACCGGATCCTTTTCTATAAGCCTCTGATTTTTCCATCTACAAAGAAGCATGGAAACTTAATCTTCCTTCCCAAGATGATGGTTGTTCTGAATGCTAACATTTTTCCAGCGTAAGAATAAGGAATAACTTACCGAAAACAAGGTGGTAAAGAACACACCAATAATGTTTACGATGGCCCAGAAGAAATCAGTGATGGTTTTGAGACGCCAGAATGATCTCTGGGATTTCACAACGCCTACAAGATATCACGCAAGTGCACAGTTGGTCAGTAATGCTCAACAGAATCAACAACTCGGAAACATCCACGTTCAATAAACCTTAGACTAAACAACTTCTTGTCCCAAAAACCCACTCTGAGAATCCTGCTCAACAGATGACCAAAAGGAGCAATCCCAATACCAAGTTCAGAACATTAAACTTTTCCTGATAACCTCCTAATGTCGTAGACACGTTTTCATGGGTGCATGAAAAAAAATCAAATTCTTAAGCAGCACTTGCAGAGAATCAAGAAAATCTGCCAAACATGGGAATATGATACATTTTTATCTCATTGATTCAGTTGAAATTATGGTGATTTCACAAAATTTAACAATCAGGTAGTGCTTAAGAAATAGATGACACAAAGAAGCAATATATCATGCTTTAAGACATGGACTTCACATTGATCACTAACACTGAAGAGCCAGATAAACAAAAGGCAAATGCAATACAATTTTTAATTTTACATTGACCAATGAAAAGACAAAAAATTCCTCTTAAACGAATGGTAACCCTTTGAGTGAAGGGCCATTTTCCAGGCCCTTTATCCTCAATTAAATTCACTAAAGTCTATGACCATATAATTTTATACAAAGTGTAGAGCTAGAAATAGAGTGGAGAAGTTATAAACCCGCGGTCACTTTATCCACACATTCAGAGAAATAACCAAATACCTTGATCTTTGAAGTGTCAGTAACAGCTTGAGAAAATGGCACCACCAAATTTGAAGTTCAAGGAAATGAAATAAGAATTCAACTCATATAACATAATAAAACCATCAAGCTATGTGTCTGATCTATGTCATTAAATGACTAAAAATTTCCCGAACTCATCCACCATATTTCTCTATTTTCCCTATCATTCCATTACGTCGTAGAACATCGCTCTCTTTTCCCTTTTCGTGATTAAATTCATGACCTACGTTTATTTCAATTCCTGTGGTTTGATCTTTTGCGTACAATTTTTCCATTTCCTATTTGACAACATAATATTCACGAAGCTTCTAACAATTAGTTAGAAAAAAGACCGAGAGATATGCAATCAAATCAAAGCGCCGTAAGAATACCACGTATTCCAGAAAAAAAATTACTGGATCTAACCTAATAAGCTCAAAATCGAAACCAGAATCATGAATGCACAGTACCACGGGAAATCGGGAAAGTATTAGAATACAATACATGGACAACCAAAACATCCAAGGATCATTTCTGAAGACAAAAAGAGAACCAACATCCCCAATTCTACGACAGAAATTGGAAAACAAAATCTAAAATATTTCCAAAATAAAGTCATCAACCAATCTCTCGGCAGTGAAATCAAAATAGAACTGATTAGAAATTGAGAGAGAACCTCGTTCAACGTACGCCATCGGCGAAACTTTCCAGAGCCTTCACGATGTCGAAGCGAAAGAAATGCGATATTCTTAAAGCTGGAGGTCGAATTACCGTTCTCGTAAGTCTTCGGTCGACTAGAAATTTCCGCTTCCATTTTTACAGATTTGCGTGTGATTGGCTACAGCCACGTCATATTTTAACATATATTTTTTAAAAAAAATTAACAAACTGGATGACGTGTTAGCGACCAGGGTAAACCGTGCCGGTCCGCATTTTGTTAAACCAAAAAGACAAAAGGTCGAGCTCTGATGCGTTGATAGTTTCGCCAGAATAATCGGACGGTTGTGATCGACCCTGATCACGATCAGCGCTGATTTCTTCATCGCAAGAACTTTAATGCACCAGCCGGGAATCGAACCCGGGTCTGTACCGTGGCAGGGTACTATTCTACCACTAGACCACTGGTGCTTGTTGAGATAATTATCATTTTGATTTAATTCAATAAAATATTTGTAGATTAATTAATCTATATTTAAAAGTATATTGACGTCCATGATTAAAACCCCATATATGCCTATTTCGACTCATTAATAATGAAACATAACTTTTTATGTTGAATTTCGGGGAAACAAAATTGGAATTGGACAAATTTAGCCCTGCCAACTCATTGCTCCCTGTAACTCAATAATAATAATAATAACAATAATATTGTGGAAATTTTAATATATATATTTCTATAAAAATAATTTTTGTTTCCTAATAACATTTTTAATGAGTAATTTCATATAATATAATTTTCAACATAATTTCTATACATTCAAATTTCAATATTACGACGTATTAAGGGTTGTAAGGTAGGGCGGACCTCAATTTCTTTGATTCACACCTAACTTTGATAATGGTATAATATTTTCGAGCGATACTACTTGTTAAAATAAATAGATATAGTATCTCTTCTTTATATATCCACTATTTACATTATTAAATATAGTCTTACGAATATTGACTTCGGACCATAGTATATCACACGCAACTTGCATAAAATGAATTAAAATCATGGACTTGTACTGTATTTGGCACGACATTATTGACATTGTGGAGTTGCAATAAATAAATTTTAATTATGACTTTTTTTTTTCTTTTATATATATATATAACATATTCATATTTAAAATATTAATGTAGGAAGTTGACATTTGTCAATAATATCGTGACATCTTATAACTTTTAGAATTTTTAATAAAATTTTAATCATTTAAATATTCTGTTTGGGATCTCGATAAAACATCACATTTAAAAGATGATATAGCATAACTTTAACATTTAAAAGATTATCGAATGTTTTACAAAACTACATAAGTAGAAAACACACACTCATTGGCGGAATTTAAAACATATTTGATTTGTTGGAACATACAAACACTTGCAAGCATGTTATATGTTACTCACCCTCATGGTCATATCGCCAAATCCTATAAATATCGTGGTGCGTGAACATATATATGCACAAGGTTGTATCAAATATGAATGTATTACCAGCAACAAAGTGGGTCGAGAGTGCAAGTCGAGTCGTGGGAGGTGTGCATTTAGGTCGTGGGCTGAGTGCCACACGAGCGTTGAGTTGCTCGAGTCTTAAATGCATAATATAACTATGAAAAAATAACCTAAAAACAATTATATTGTTGTAGGTAAAGAGGCAAATGTCAATGGATAATAATAATAAATCTTACAAAGCCAATTTGATTAAAAATAAATAAAGAGGGCCAGTGACAAATCAACAAAATTAAATAAATTTGCTTAATAAAAAGGAAAATTAGCTGAAATTATAACATTTTTTTTTGTTGTACAATTAAGATTTTAGATATACTAAAGGTATTTGGACATCATTTCAACAAGCACCAGTGGTCTAGTGGTAGAATAGTACCCTGCCACGGTACAGACCCGGGTTCGATTCCCGGCTGGTGCATTAATGGTCTTGCAATGAAGAAAACAGCGTTGATTGTGATCAGGGTCGATCACAACCGTCCGATTGTTCTGGCGAAAATATCAACGCATCAGAGCTCGACTTTTTTTGAAATAAAATTTTAATAATTTTTGTTCAGAAAAATATATTTTAACTCACTAAACCCGAAGGACAAAAAGAGATTTGAAGAGACGAAGATAATAAATTGGATAAGGAGTAAAGAGAACAGATTGGGAAGAGCAAAAGACAGCAGTGACCGGAAGTAGACAGTGGAAGAGGCGCTGCAGAGAGGAACGCACAAACGGAGAAGGACACGTGTCAGTAGACTGACCAATCTTAGCAAGCAGGGCAGCTTCACACCATTTTTGTATTTTTAAAATAATTTGAAAAATAAAAAGTAAAAGGATAAAAAAGGAAAAATAAAAAAGAGAAAGCGAAGTGGGAAGACAAAGGAATCGAGAGTCGGCGCCCTTGTCTTCGCCGACCAATCATCGCGGCCATTTTTTCTTCCACAGTCTCACCAACACCAACACCAACACTTTCTTCCTCTCTCTCTCAGTTTATATAAACTCCATCTCACGCCTTCTCTTTGATTCCTTCTCCTTTTCTTCTCTTACGCCCTTTAGATCCATTCCCCAAAGGCGTCTTCCGTCTACTTTTTTTTCAACTATTCGGAAGATTGCCTTCTTATCTCCTTCTTTTTCGTTCAGATTTGAGGGTTTTTCTCTGTCTTTATAGTTCTGTTTATAGTTATGAGGGGAGCTGTTGAGCAATCCACTCCAGAGAGGTATGATGATGGCGACAAGGAGAAGAAGAAGAAGCGCCGATCCAATCGCCGATCTAAGCAGAACGCCTCTATTTCGACGTCAGGTAGTATTCTCTGTAACTTGATTTGCTTAATTTTAGTTTTAATTCGTCGAATTTTGCTGAATATTAGTATACTTTTGTTTGGATATGTCGATATTGAAACCTAGGAGGAGTATAAGACTGGGTATGGTTAAGATATTGTACTTGTTAGTACTGTATTCTTCTTTGATACGGAAATCTTCGCATATTGCTCTAATTTTCGATGTTAACAATCGGGGCACAGTTGTATGTGTTGATTCTAAATCACTACTTTGATGCTTATTTCTCAGAAGTCTTTTTTTTTTTTGTTGCCAAGAAGCTGTTTTTGTGTCTTATTTTTGTTTCCCCCAAACCATCTTTGCACTCTTAATATGCTTTTACTTACAAGATATGGTTTCCCTTTTGGCAGTGTCTTGTAGTTCAGTCAATGGAATGTCGGGGGAAGCATCAGAGTGCATGGAAAATGGTAAAATAGATGCTAACTTAACAGCACCCTCGAATCATTCTTCTTTGACACAACAAGCTCATGAATCCAATCATCCAATAGAGCATGGTGTGACCAGAAGAAATAAGATTGCGTTTAGTTCTTTGCCCCCTCTGCATATTAGCGAAGAAGCTGAATTATCTGAGTCGCAAAATTTGATAAATGAAAATCTTCATCCATTGGATGCTGGTGGAAAGATTATAAAATCATGTCCTGAACAGATTGTTTGTGGAAGGATGCCTGGGATCTCTATAAATCAGCACTCCCCTCCTGCTGATGTAACTGAAAATAACACGCAAAGGAAATACTTTGCTTCACACTGGTCCGTGGAGGATGTCGATGAAGGATTACAGGTCAGTGTGACATTCTGATTTTGCATGATTCTATGGGAGAGTGCTTTGTTCAAATGATATAAAGTTTTCTGATATAATGCAGCATTTTCGCTGTTGTTTCCACTTTTGCAGAAAGGTGACATATTTAGAGCTTTATTTCGCGTTAATGCCCACAATAGACTTGAGGTCCGTGTCAAATCTCTTTAGTATATTTTATTGGAAAACCCTTTGATATGTCATTCTCTGAATATAAGCTGATTATGTTTTTTTCACATATTTCTTTTAAGTTTTGTTTTAACATGATATGTTAATCTTGTAGGCCTACTGCAAAATTGACGGACTACCAGTTGATGTCTTAATCAATGGAATTGCATCTCAGAACAGAGCTGTAAGTACTCTCTCACACACAAGCACACATATGAACACATGCTTTCATGCACTTTGCTCATGCACAAACTTAAAATTCGTTGTAGGGTTTCTAGAAAGATTCAAACATTTTGGTTCATTTTTTTGTCAAATGAGCTTTGATTTATGCTTCTAATCTTAGAATATTTGGTCATGCTATTTCTACATGTATGGGTATCTCATCTATGGTCCATATTTTACCTAGATGGCTAGACGTATTAACTTCTTATCTTTGTTTAGGAGATAAGTGATTTAAAAGGTGCTTACATTTAGGAACTGACATGACACTATGAGGCCTAGAAACATCAACTGGTTTATTTATGTTTTGTTTTGAATTTTTCTTTATAGTGTACACTAATGGAATGGGACAATTAGTTCTGTTGTTTGTTTACCTCTCTTTTTTATTTGACTGTGTTGATCTTCTTCTGTCGGAAACATCCCAATTCTGTGATTTCCCCTTCAAGTAAAAATATAGCAACTTGTATTTTGGCTTCTATAGAATTGCAAGAAGAACAATCAAAATGTAAAAATGGGGAAATTTCCATGATCTAAATTTTTTTGTTCAGGGGTAGAGGTTTTTTTTTTTATTTAGATTCACTGTGCTCATCTAGGTGGAAGGAGACATAGTTGCAATTATGGTGGACCCTCTTACATCGTGGACTAGGATGAAAGGCACTAGCGAGGCCCATAACTGTACACATTCAGTGGAAGATGCCAACTTACCTGTAGAGGCGACTGAAAATGACGGCCGTAATTGTAAAGGCAAGAATAAAGTTGATGCCAGTGTTAAGTCTGACAGTTTTAGGAGTTCCTCTTCACCTGATAAGAGGTGTTGTAGTGAGGACAAAATTTTGGATGGAACTGCTTGTGGTGATGTTTTATTAAAGAACGAGCAACGTGATGTATATCAGTCGTCAGTTGTGGATCCTCCAGAAGCACATTATTCTAGTAATCAAGATGATGTGTCTAAGGCCATCCAGAGGATCTGTGCAGTGATTAGTTCATATCCTGGGAAAAGACCGACTGGCAGGGTGGTAGCCATCCTAGAAAAGACCCGACAGCGAGAAAGTATTGTTGGCCATCTTAATGTCAAGAAGTTTCTCTCCTTCCAGGAGATTTATATGAAAGAGATGAATACAAAATCATGTTTATCGCCATCGCATAATTGTGGATATGTCCAGTTGATGCCTAATGATGCAAGATTCCCGACAATGATGGTTCTTGCAGGAGATTTACCTGACAGCATTAAGAAGAGATTGGACAATGGTGATGTTACAGTTGAAAACGAGTTAGTGGCTGTAAAAATTCATGAATGGGTTAATGAGAGTTCAGCTCCACAAGCACATGTCTTGCATGTTTTAGGACGGGGGAGTGAAGTAGCGTCACATATTGATGCTATTTTATTTGAAAATGCGATTCATTCATGTGAATTCTCCAATGATTCGCTGGCTTGCCTCCCTCATACCCCTTGGAAAATCCCACCCGAGGAACTTCAATGCAGAAGAGATCTAAGAAATTTATGCGTATTTACTATTGATCCTTCTTCTGCCTCGGATCTTGATGATGCTTTATCGGTTCAAAAATTAGCCAATGGCATCTTCAGAGTTGGCATTCATATTGCTGATGTATCACATTTTGTATTGCCAGATACTGCCTTAGATAAGGAAGCTCAAATCCGATCAACGAGTGTTTATCTTCTGCAGCGCAAGATACCAATGTTGCCACCGTTACTCTCTGAGAATGTAGGTTCACTTAGCCCTGGAGTGGATAGACTTGCATTTTCATTGTTTTTGGACATAGATAATTGTGGAGATGTTAAAGATCGTTGGATTGGCCGTACTGTGATATGCTCATGTTGCAAACTCTCATATGAACATGCTCAGGACATAATTGATGGATTGATTGATTCCGATAGTTCGAAGAATTTAGGGAATAATTATCCCCAGTTGCATGGTCAGTTTGCATGGCCTGATGTCATTTCATCTGTTAAACTTCTTCATGAAATTTCAAAAACTCTGAAGAAGAAGAGATTT